>NC_069508.1:121406730-121706730 GCF_027579735.1 Bombina bombina
CGCTCTGAACATGGCTACCTTGACTGTATTGCTTTTTTGAGACAGGTACAGGTCTAGGCGTTGGAGGTTAGAGATAGTCAGAGAGTGAGAGAGAGCTAGTGAGAGCTAGTGAGAGAGAGAAATAGTGAGAGATAGATAGTGAGAGATAGATAGTTAGAGTGATAGAGAGAGATAGTGAGAGAGAGAGAGAGAGAGAGAGAGAGAGTGAGAGAGAGAGAGAGAGAGAGAGAGAGAGAGAGAGAGAGTGAGAGAGAGATAGTTAGAGATAGAGTGTGAGAGAGAGTTTGTGTACGAATCTGTCTGGGTGAGTGTGTGAGTGCTGCTTGGTTTTTCATTCCTTACACATAGTTAAACATATTTACTTTCATTTACATGCAAACACATTCAATACATACACATAACAGTAACACTACATACACACACATGCACTCCATATCTGATTCCCTTTAAACCCATACCCATCCCATAGTTATACTTTATTCATTTTAGACCAACTTATTGTTTACACACCCTCATTTAGTCCTTTTATATACGTTTGTCTGTTTATTACTACCCCTTACCCTATTTTCTAGAACCGATTCACACTTTGAGCACTTTTTACTTTTGTTTCATTATTTTGACCCCCTTTCATTTGTGCACTTTCACCTTCTGAAAAGGTATGGCGGGAAGGTGGAGTATGGAAGAGATTAGTGACAAGATTAGGAAGGAGATTAGGCAGCAGATTAGGGATGAGATGAGGCAAAAGATTAGGGAGGAGATTAGGGAAGAGAGTGGGAGAAGAAGGGGGAAAGGAAAGGGGAGAGGAAGGGGGAGAGGAACTAGAGAGGAAGGGGGAGAGGAAGGGGGAGAGGTCAGGGTGGGTGGGCACAGCCACATTGTTGAAGACAAACAAGTGACTGGGCCCGGTGGGACAAGGCAGGAGCCTACAGTCTGGAGAACAGAGGCTCACATCACAGGGGAAGCCCAGGCAGAGGGAGGAGAGGTATACCAGGGAGGAGAAGGAGGCCCATATAATGGCCTATATGGAGCGGGCTAGGAGACTGCAGGCACCAAAGGCCACCCCTTCAGCGCAGAAAGCATTGTGGCTGGAGATCAGGGAAGCTGTCAATGCAGTGGGGGAGTTCAGGAGGGACGTAAAATCTATACAGCACTGCTACCGGGACTGCAAAAGCAAGCTCAAGAAAAAAATGTAGAGGGAGAGGCAAGCGAATATCGGACCGGTAGCGGGCCGGAGCAGACATTCCTCTACAGCCATTGGGAGGAAATGCTGTTTCCCAACATCTCCGTGGTGGCCCTAGTTGGGATCGAAGGAGGGATCAATACTGGGAACCTTCTTATCTGCTGGTAAGCACATTTACTAATTTCTTTTCATCCACCTCATAACTCATTTACACTCAAAATAAATTATGGATATGATAAACGCAATTACGCTTTTTAAAACATTATTCCGAATACGCATTCAGAATTTCTTTAAGAAAGTTGGATTTGAAGAAAAGTTATTAGTATCTAGTCTCCAGATTATGTGTGCATTTAAACATATTTAAGACACACAAAAATACATTAATATTGACCATCTAGATATCTGAAAGACGGCTTTTTAAATACGTAAATCATATTTATTTCTTTTGGATAAAACTGAATTACTAAGGCAGACTCATTTATAAACTTTCAAATATAACATTTACATCTTTATTTGGAACTGTGCTAATATCGATTATTTCTTTAATTTTAAAATATACAGAGTCTGAGACAGGAGGAGGAAATGTAGCAGGAACATGCACTCCTTCACCCAGGCATGAGAGTGGTACAGAAGGTGACACACCACCTCAGAGAGAAAAGGAGGATACCCCTGCAGCAGCCCCCCATGCAGCAGCTCACCGTGCAGCAGCTCCCCCTGACGAGAACTTCCCCCCACAATGTCAGAGGTGAGGCTGATGAGGGTCTCCTACAGGAAATGCAGGACTCCCAGAGGGCACAACAGACAAAACACACAGTTTATGACCAACGCAGTGAACACCCTGATAGAAGGACAAAGAAATATTGTTAATGTTCTAAATAACATATTTCAGGTCCTCCGGTAGGTGGCAAGCAGACCATATCCAGAAATGGGAAGACCACAAGAGCCTGGACCATCAGCTCGTAGACCATCATCTTCTGTGCATCCTCTATCACCTACTCTGCCTGGTCAACCCCCAATCACTCACAGTACTCCTCCTCCCCATCTTCCCCAAACATCTCCAATGAGGACATGTCTGAGGAGGTATTTGAACACTCCAGAGCCTCACTGTCATGGGAAGAAGGGAAGGAGGAAGAAGTAATTAGGTTTATATCATATCATTTTTAATTTAAAGTTAATGAGTAAAGGATAATTATGTGATGATGTTGTCTTCTTACACTTGTGAAACACACTCTGTATTTAATAGGCTTCTATTAGACTGGGTCCATGGAGGCAGATTGATTGCAGAGTGTGTTTTACAAGTGTGTTGAGAAAACATCATCAAATGCTGTCCTTGTTGATTAGATTAATTGGTTTTTGTGATGTGATGTCCAAACGTGTTCTCCTAATACAAACAACAACAATAGCTTAAACAAGAACATATGCTAAAATATACTAATTATTATGGCTTATTTGTATATCTACATGTGCTTGTTATATCAAGCACATATTGTATTTTTTTAAAATCCTGTATGCCATATTTCCTTCAATGTGTTCACAACATTGAATACGTAAAATAAAGTGTATTTTTGGAAAGCTAGCTTAAAGTGTTTTAATTAGTTTGGAAATCTATTTCATTTAAAAGGAGCATGAAGCAAAAAATTATCTTCCATGATTTTAAAAGAGCATAACATTTTAAACAACATTCACATTTACTTATATTATTTAATTTGCTTCATTATCTTATTATCCTTTGCTGAAAGGTTTATCTAGGAAAGCTCAGGAGCAGCAAAGAACCTAGCTTATATCTGCTGATTGGTGGCTGCATATATACCGATTGTCATTGCCTCACCCCTGTGTTCACTTAGAAGCCAGTAGTGTATTAATGATCCTTCAACACATTATACCAAGAGAATGAAGAACATTTGATAACAGAAGTAAATTGGAAAGTTGTTTAATATTGTATGTTCTACAGAACTAATGAAATATACATTTAGGGTTTCATGTTCCTTTAAGGGTTACATTTGAATTTCATTCTCAGAGTGCTATATTATTTGGATAACAACAATGTTGAATCGATACTTGACACGATATTGAACAATTAAATTAAAAATAAATATCAGGACATAACATCTCTAAAAAGTATACATGATTTATTATATGTTACAATTAAAATATCCTTTATATGTCATATGATATAGGTGAATGCATATTGAAAAATGACTTCAAATAAAAATGCACATGTTTTGGAAATTACAATGTATACAATTAAACCCAACACATCAATTATTTGTTAATGAGAAAATATTGTTGACAAACATATTAAATAAGATGGAGTATATTAATCGCTGAACATTCATGGATGATCCCTTGCCTCAACATATATTCAGGATCAACAACACATTGGGGCCTATTTATCAAAGGTCTTGCAGACTTGATCCAACAGTACGGATCAGGTCCGAAAGACCTTGCTAAATGCGGAGAGCAATACGCTCTCTGCATTTAACATTGCACCAGCAGCTCACAAATATTCCTATCATTATCTAAATTATTCCTATTTAAAACTAAATACTTACCTGTAAAATAAACCCTAAGATAGCTACAATATAACTAATAGTTACATTGTATCTAGCTTAGGATTTATTTTTAGTTTACAGGCAAGTTTGTATTTATTTTAACTAGGTAGAATAGTTATTAAATAGTTATTAACTATTTAATAACTACCTAGCTAAAATAAATACAAATTAACCTGTAAAATAAAACCTAACCTAAGTTACACTAACACCTAACACTACACTATAATTAAATAAATTAACTAAATTAAATACAATTACCTAAATTAAATTAGCTAAAGTACAAAAAAACCCACTAAATTACAGAAAATAATAAACAAATTACAGACATTTAAACTAATTCCAAATAATCTAATAGCCCTATTAAAATAAAAAAGCCCCCCCCCCCAAAATAAAAAAAACCCTAGCCTAAACTAAACTACCAATAGCCCTTAAAAGGGCCTTTTGCGGGGCATTGCCCCAAAGTAACCAGCTATTTTACCTGTAAAAAAAATACAAACAACCCCCCCAACATTAAAACCCACCACCCACACAACCAACCCCCCAAATAAAATACTATCTAAAAAACCTAAGCTCCCCATTGCCCTGAAAAGGGCATTTGGATGGGCATTGCCCTTGAAAGGGCAGTTAGCTCTTTTGCCGCCCAAACCCTAATCTAAAAAATAAAACCCACCCAATACACCCTTAAAAAAACACTAACCCCCTGAAAATCGACTTACCGGGAGACGTCTTCATCCAAGCCGGGCGAAGTGGTCCTCCAGACAGGCAGAAGTCTTCATCCAAGCTGGGCAGAAGTGGTCCTCCAGACGGGCAGTAGAATGCGAACAGCCAATAGAATACGAGCTCAATCCTATTGGCTGATTGGATCAGCCAATAGGATTAAGGTTCAATCCTATTGGCTGATTGCATCAGCCAATAGGATTTTTTCTACCTTAATTCCGATTGGCTGATAGAATTCTATCAGCCAATCGGAATCTAAGGGACGCCATCTTGGATGACGTCACTTAAAGGAACCTTCATTCGTCGGGTAGTCATCAGATGAAGAGGATGCTCCGCATCGGATGTCTTGACGATGGACCCGCTCCGCGCCAGATGGATGAAGATAGAAGATGCCGTCTGGATGAAGACTTCTGCCCATCTGGAGGACCACTTCACCCTGCTTGGATGAAGACTTCTCCCGGCTTCATTGAGGACTTCGGCACGGTTAGATGAAGACTTCTGCCGCTTCCTTGATGATGGATGTTCAGTCTTCAGAACTGTAAGTCGATCTTCAGGGGGTTAGTGTTAGGTTTTTTTTAAGGGTGTATTGGGTGGGTTTTATTTTTAGGTTAGGGTTCGGGCCTGCAAAAGAGCTAACTGCCTTTTCAGGGCAATGGGGAGCTTAGGTTTTTTTAGATAGTATTTTATTTGGGGGGTTGGTTGTGTGGGTGGTGGGTTTTACTGTTGGGGGGGTTGTTTGTATTTTTTTTTGCAGGTAAAAGAGCTGATTACTTTGGGACAATGCCCTACAAAAGGCCCTTTTAAGGGCTATTGGTAGTTTAGTTTAGGCTAGGGTTTTTTTTTATTTTAGGGGGGCTTTTTTATTTTGATAGGGCTATTAGATTAGGTGTAATTAGTTTAAATATCTGTAAGTTGTTTATTATTTTCTGTAATTTAGTGTTTTGTTTTGTTTTTTACTTTAGCTAATTTAATTTAATTTAGGTAATTGTATTTAATTTAGTTAATTTATTTAATTATAGTGTAGTGTTAGGTGTTATTGTAACTTAGGTTAGGTTTTATTTTACAGGTACTTTTGTATTTATTTTAGCTGGGTAGTTAGTAAATAGTTAATAACTATTTACTAACTATTTTACCTAGTTAAAATAAAAACAAACTTGCCTGTAAAATAAAAATAAACCCTAAGCTAGCTACAATGTAACTATTAGTTATATTGTAGCTAACTTAGGCCTAGATTTAGAGTTTTGTCGGTAACGACCCGCGTAGCTAATGCTGGCTTTTTTCTGGCCGCACCTTTTAAATACCTCTGGTATTGAGAGTTCACAGAATGGCTGCGTTAGGCTCCAAAAAGGGAGCATACAGGCATATTTAACGCCACTGCAACTCTCGATACCAGAGTTGCTTACGGACACGGCCAGCTTCAAAAACGTGCTCGTGCACGATTCCCCCATAGAAAACAATGGGGCTGTTTGAGCTGAAAAAACACCTGCAAAAAAGCCGCGTTCAGCTCCTAACGCAGCCCCATTGTTTGCTATGGGGAAACACTTCCTACGTCTGCACCTAACACTCTAACATGTACCCCGAGTCTAAACACCCCTAACCTTACACTTATTAACCCCTAATCTGCCGCCCCTGCTATCGCTGACCCCTGCATATTATTGGCTGTTCCAATCAGCCAATAGAATGCAAGCTCAATCTGATTGGCTGATCGGATCAGCCAATCGGATTGAACTTGATTCTGATTGGCTGATTCCATCAGCCAATCAGAATTTTCCTACCTTAATTCCGATTGGCTGTTAGAATCCTATCAGCCAATCGGAATTCGAGGGACGCCATCGTGGATGACGTCCCTTAAAGGAACCGTCATTCTTCAGTTGGACGTCGTCGGAAGAAGATGGGTCCACGCTGGAGGTCTTCGAGATGGAGCCGGTCCTCATCGGATGAAGATAGAAGATGCCGCTTGGAAGAAGATGGTTGCCTCTACAGGGAGTGCAGAATTATTAGGCAAATGAGTATTTTGACCACATCATCCTCTTTATGCATGTTGTCTTACTCCAAGCTGTATAGGCTCGAAAGCCTACTACCAATTAAGCATATTAGGTGATGTGCATCTCTGTAATGAGAAGGGGTGTGGTCTAATGATATCAACACCCTATATCAGGTGTGCATAATTATTAGGCAACTTCCTTTCCTTTGGTAAAATGGGTCAAAAGAAGGACTTGACAGGCTCAGAAAAGTCAAAAATAGTGAGATATCTTGCAGAGGGATGCAGCACTCTTTAAATTGCAAAGCTTCTGAAGCGTGATCATCGAACAATCAAGCGTTTCATTCAAAATAGTCAACAGGGTCGCAAGAAGCATGTGGAAAAAACAAGGCGCAAAATAACTGCCCATGAACTGAGAAAAGTCAAGCGTGCAGCTGCCAAGATGCCACTTGCCACCAGTTTGGCCATATTTCAGAGCTGCAACATCACTGGAGTGCCCAAAAGCACAAGGTGTGCAATACTCAGAGACATGGCCAAGGTAAGAAAGGCTGAAAGACGACCACCACTGAACAAGACACACAAGCTGAAACGTCAAGACTGGGCCAAGAAATATCTCAAGACTGATTTTTCTAAGGTTTTATGGACTGATGAAATGAGAGTGAGTCTTGATGGGCCAGATGGATGGGCCCGTGGCTGGATTGGTAAAGGGCAGAGAGCTCCAGGCCGACTCAGACGCCAGCAAGGTGGAGGTGGAGTACTGGTTTGGGCTGGTATCATCAAAGATGAGCTTGTGGGGCCTTTTCAGGTTGAGGATGGAGTCAAGCTCAACTCCCAGTCCTACTGCCAGTTTCTGGAAGACACCTTCTTCAAGCAGTGGTACAGGAAGAAGTCTGCATCCTTCAAGAAAAACATGATTTTCATGCAGGACAATGCTCCATCACACGCGTCCAAGTACTCCACAGCGTGGCTGGCAAGAAAGGGTATAAAAGAAGAAAATCTAATGACATGGCCTCCTTGTTCACCTGATCTGAACCCCATTGAGAACCTGTGGTCCATCATCAAATGTGAGATTTACAAGGAGGGAAAACAGTACACCTCTCTGAACAGTGTCTGGGAGGCTGTGGTTGCTGCTGAACGCAATGTTGATGGGGAACAGATAAAAACACTGACAGAATCCATGGATGGCAGGCTTTTGAGTGTCCTTGCAAAGAAAGGTGGCTATATTGGTCACTGATTTGTTTTTGTTTTGTTTTTGAATGTCAGAAATGTATATTTGTGAATGTTGAGATGTTATATTGGTTTCACTCGTAAAAATAAATAATTGAAATGGGTATATATTTGTTTTTTGTTAAGTTGCCTAATAATTATGCACAGTAATAGTCACCTGCACACAAGATATCCCCCTAAAATAGCTATAACTAAAAACAAACTAAAAACTACTTCCAAAACTATTCAGCTTTGATATTAATGAGTTTTTTGGGTTCATTGAGAACATGGTTGTTGTTCAATAATAAAATTAATCCTCAAAAATACAACTTGCCTAATAATTCTGCACTCCCTGTACTCTTCTTCCCGGATAGGATGAAGACTTTGGACCCTCTTCTGGACTTCTTCAGCCGTCGGATGATTGATGTCTAGCCCCCGCTTGGGCTTGGATGAAGATTTTGGAGCCAGGACGCATCAGTGATACCCGGTGAGGTGAAGATAAGGTAGGAAGCTCTTCAGGGGCTTAGTGTTAGGTTTATTTAAGGAGGGGTTTGGGTTAGATTAGGGGTATGTTGGTGGTGGGTTGTAATGTTGGGGGGGGGGGTATTGTATGTGTTTTTTTACAGGCAAAAGAGCTGAATTTCTTGGGGCATGCCCCGCAAAGGGCCCTGTTCAGGGCTGGTAAGGTAAAAGAGCTTTGAACTTTTGTAATTTAGAATAGGGTAGGGCATTTTTTTATTTTGGGGGGCTTTGTTATTTTATTAGGGGGCCTAGAGTAGGTGTAATTAGTTTAAAATTGTTGTAATATATTTCTAATGTTTGTAAATATTTTTTTATTTTTTGTAACAGTTCTTTTTTATTTTTTTGTACTTTAGTTAGTTTATTTCATTGTATTTATTTGTAGATATTGTATTTAATTCATTTATTGATAGTGTAGTGTTAGGTTTAATTGTAGATAATTGTAGGTATTGTATTTAATTAATTTATTGATAGTCTAGTGTTAGGTTTAATTGTAACTTAGGTTAGGATTTATTTTACAGGTAATTTTGTAATTATTTTAACTATTTTAGCTATTAAATAGTTCTTAACTATTTAATAGCTATTGTACCTGGTTAAAATAAATACAAAGTTACCTGTAAAATAAATATAAATCCTAAAATAGCTATAATATAATTATAATTTATATTGTAGCTATATTAGGGTTTATTTTACAGGTAAGTATTTAGCTTTAAATAGGAATAATTTATTTAATAAGAGTTAATTAATTTCGTTAGATTTAAATTATATTTAATTTAGGAGGGTGTTAGGGTTAGACTTAGCTTTAGGGGTTAATCCATTTATTACAGTAGCAGCGAAATTCGGTCAGCAGATTAGGGGTTAATAATTGACGTTAGGTGTCGGCGATGTTAGGGAGGGCAGATTAAGGGTTAATACTATTTATTATAGGGTTATTGAGGCGGGAGTGAGGCAGATTAGGGGTTAATAACTTTATTATAGTAGCGGTGTGGTCCGTTCGGCAGATTAGGGGTTAATAAATGTAGGCAGGTGGAGGCGACGTTGAGGGGGGCAGATTAGGGGTTAATAAATATAATATAGGGGTAGGCGGTGTTAGGGGCAGCAGATTAGGGGTACATAAGTATAACGTAGGTGGCGGTCGGCAGATTAGGGGTTAATTATTGTAGGTAGCTGGCGGCGACGTTGTGGGGGGCAGGATAGGGGTTAATAAATATAATATAGGGGTTGGTGGTGTTAGGGGCAGCAGATTAGGGGTACATAAGTATAACATAGGTGGCAGTCGGCAGATTAGGGGTTAAAAAATTTTAATCGAGTGGCGGCGATGTGGGGGGACCTCGGTTTAGGGGTACATAGGTAGTTTATGGGTGTTAGTGTACTTTAGAGCACAGTAGTTAAGAGCTTTATGAACCGGCGTTAGCCCAGAAAGCTCTTAACTACTGACTGTTTTCTGCGGCTGGAGTTTTGTCGTTAGAATTCTAACGCTCACTTCAGACACGACTCTAAATACCGGAGTTAGAAAGATCCCATTGAAAAGATAGGATACGCAATTGACGTAAGGGGATCTGCGGTATGGAAAAGTCGCGGCTGAAAAGTGAGCGTTAGACCCTTTCCTGACTGACTCCAAATACCGGCGGTAGCCTAAAACCAGCGTTAGGAGCCTCTAACGCTGGTTTTCACGGCTACCGCCAAACTCTGAATCTAGGCCTTAGGGTTTATTTTATAGGTAAGTATTTAGTTTTAAATAGGAATAATGTAGTTGATTATAGTAATTTTATTTAGATTTTTTTTAATTATATTTAAGTAAGGGGGTGTTAGGGTTAGGGTTAGACTTAGGTTTAGAAGTTAATACATTTAGTATAGTGGCGGAGACGTTGGGGGCGGCAGATTTGGGGTTAATATATGTATGTAGGTGGCGGCGATGTTAGGGATGACAGATTAGGGGTTAATAATATTTAACTAATGTTTGCAAGGTGGGAGTGCAGCGGTTTAGAGGTTAATATGTTTATTATAGTGGCGACGACATTGGGGGTGGCAGATTAGGGGTTAATAAGTGTAGGTAGGTGGCGGCGACATTGGGGATGGCAGATTAGGGGTTAATAAATATAATGTAGGTGGCGGCGATGTTGGGGGCAGCAGATTAGGGGTTCATAAGTATAATGTAGGTGGCGGGTGGTGTCCAGAGTGGAAGATTAAGGGTTAATAAATATAATGCAGGTGTCGGCGATGTCGGGGGCGAAAGATTAGGGTTTAATAAGTGTAAGATTAGGGGTGTTTAGACTCTGGGTTCATGTTAGGGTGTTAGGTGCAGACATAACTTTTATTTCCCCGTAGGAATCAATGGGGCTGCGTTAAGGAGTTTTACGCTGCTTTTTTGCAGGTGTTAGACTTTTTCTGAGCCGACTCTCCCCGTTGATTCCTATGGGGAAATCGTGCACTAGCACGTACGACCAGCTCACCGCTGACTTAAGCAGCTAACTTCTTGTCTTTTAACGACGTGTTTGTAAAAACTCGTAATACCAGCGCTGCAGGTAAGTGAGTGGTGAGAAAAAAACTGCTCGTTAGCACCGCACAGCCTCTAACGCAAAACTCGTAATCTAGCCGTATGTGTAGTAATCACATTCTGAAAAGTCAGCAGAAGTAGTGACACGACCCAGCTGTGCAACTAACCTCTGCTTAATGGATGACTAGTAGTTTTTAAACACGTTGTCATATACCATATCGTTTAAAACCATGTTATTACCACTTTTTTATTTAAAAAATAGAAATAGTTAAAGTATATATATACTGTATATACATATATATATATATATATATATATATATATATATATATATATATATATATACATATATATATTGGGCTCAAAATTTCAAGTCCTAAGTTACTAGCCAGGACAAAATGTTACTTGCCACATCTAATCCCACCCACACCACACCCACTACTTCACCCCCTCTTTACATATATTTAGACATTGTAAAACATTTTGTAATATTGCTTTTATTTTATATTATAACACATTAATGCTACCTACAGTAATAAATTAATACATATTAGTTTATAGCAGTTAGAAACATCAACTAGATGTTCTGGGGAAGAAAACAGTAGGATAGAAAAATAAGTTGTTGAACTAAGAGAGTGCAGAGAGTGCTTACAGTCATGGAAGGTCATAGCAGACCTGGAGATTTTTGTTTTTAGTAATTATCATCTCTCCCTTCTCACTCTTAACTATCTTTCTCAACTCCCTTCTCTATTCAATCTGACTTTTTTACCTTCTCCCTTCTCTCTCAGGTCATATCTTATCTATTCTTCACACTCTTTTTGTTCCCCTCTCTCATATCTCTTCATACTTTTTTCTCCATTCTCTCTTAAAGGGACATGAAACCCACATTTTTTTATTTCATGATTTAGAAAGAGAATGCAATTTTAAACATCTTTCTAATTTTCTTCTATTATCTAATTTGTTTAATTTTCTTGCTATTTTTTGGTGAAAAGCATATCTAGATATGCTCAGTAGCTGCTAATTGGCTGCTGCACATAGAAACCTCATGTGATTGGCTCACCCATGTGCATTGCTTTTTCTTCAAATAAGGATATCTAAAAAATGAAGCAAAATAAATAATAGAAGTCAATTGTAATGTTGTTTAAATTTGTATTCTCTATCTGAATCATGAAAGAAATATTTTGGGTTTAGTGGCCCTTTAACTCTACCTTCTTCTCCACTTTCCTCTCCAATTTCACTCTCTCTCTTCCCGTTTACCCTCTCAGAAGTAACAGTCTAAGCACTAAGCACTAATGGGGTCCCTGCAGACCTAGAGGAATAACACATCCTTGCACTTTCATGAATATTTAATATCCCTTTAGATAATATTTTTAATAGCACATATCCAAAAATGTGTGTTTGTTAGTGCTGCAATAGGAATGTACATTATGCACATACAATGTTCCAACTTTGCTACTTACAACATGCCACCAGACTTCAGACTCCACATTCCCTAACTAACTTTCACTCGCCATCGTTAAATTTCCAGTCACCAATGGCTAGTGAGCTAGTGAAAATTGTGAGCCCTATATATATATATATATATATATATATATATATATATATATATATATATATATATATATATATATATATATATATATATACTGTATATATATATATATACACATTCATATTTACTGTATATTTATATATATATATATATATATATATATATATATACAGGGAGTGCAGAATTATTAGGCAAGTTGTATTTTTGAGGATTAATTTTATTATTGAACAACAACCATGTTCTCAATGAACCCAAAAAACTCATTAATATCAAAGCTGAATAGTTTTTGAAGTAGTTTTTAGTTTGTTTTTAGTTATAGCTATTTTAGGGGGATATCTGTGTGTGCAGGTGACTATTACTGTGCATAATTATTAGGCAACTTAACAAAAAACAAATATATACCCATTTCAATTATTTATTTTTACCAGTGAAACCAATATAACATCTCAACATTCACAAATATACATTTCTGACATTCAAAAACAAAACAAAAACAAATCAGTGACCAATATAGCCACCTTTCTTTGCAAGGACACTCAAAAGCCTGCCATCCATGGATTCTGTCAGTGTTTTGATCTGTTCACCATCAACATTGCGTGCAGCAGCAACCACAGCCTCCCAGACACTGTTCAGAGAGGTGTACTGTTTTCCCTCCGTGTAAATCTCACATTTGATGATGGACCACAGGTTCTCAATGGGGTTCAGATCAGGTGAACAAGGAGGCCATGTCATTAGATTTTCTTCTTTTATACCCTTTCTTGCCAGCCACGCTGTGGAGTACTTGGACGCGTGTGATGGAGCATTGTCCTGCATGAAAATCATGTTTTTCTTGAAGGATGCAGACTTCTTCCTGTACCACTGCTTGAAGAAGGTGTCTTCCAGAAACTGGCAGTAGGACTGGGAGTTGAGCTTGACTCCATCCTCAACCCGAAAAGGCCCCACAAGCTCATCTTTGATGATACCAGCCCAAACCAGTACTCCACCTCCACCTTGCTGGCGTCTGAGGCGGACTGGAGCTCTCGGCCCTTTACCAATCCAGCCACGGGCCCATCCATCTGGCCCATCAAGACTCACTCTCATTTCATCAGTCCATAAAACCTTAGAAAAATCAGTCTTGAGATATTTCTTGGCCCAGTCTTGACGTTTCAGCTTGTGTGTCTTGTTCAGTGGTGGTCGTCTTTCAGCCTTTCTTACCTTGGCCATGTCTCTGAGTATTGCACCTTGTGCTTTTGGGCACTCCAGTGATGTTGCAGCTCTGAAATATGGCCAAACTGGTGGCAAGTGGCATCTTGGCAGCTGCACGCTTGACTTTTCTCAGTTCATGGGCAGTTATTTTGCGCCTTGGTTTTTCCACATGCTTCTTGCGACCCTGTTGACTATTTTGAATGAAACGCTTGATTGTTCGATGATCACGCTTCAGAAGCTTTGCAATTTTAAGAGTGCTGCATCCCTCTGCAAGATATCTCACTATTTTTGACTTTTCTGAGCCTGTCAAGTCCTTCTTTTGACCCATTTTGCCAAAGGAAAGGAAGTTGCCTAATAATTATGCACACCTGATATAGGGTGTTGATGTCATTAGACCACACCCCTTCTCATTACAGAGATGCACATCACTTAATATGCTTAATTGGTAGTAGGCTTTCGAGCCTATACAGCTTGGAGTAAGACAACATGCATAAGAGGATGATGTGGTCAAAATACTCATTTGCCTAATAATTCTGCACGCAGTGTATATATATATATATATATATATATATATATATATCCATAAAAACACAACAATGAACTGCACTCTCATACCAGACAGGGTACACATCCTGTGACCCTTCAAACTCACAGCCTTGGGAGCTCACCAGCTTTCAGAGACTCGGCAAGCTAACATCAGCTAAGCCTGGGTGTAAAGCCAATAGGGAAAATTAAAAAGAAAAAATGAATACCACAACACATAGAAAGCCTGGGATTATTTTACATGTAAACAGCTAGATTAAAAGTGAAATGGAAGAGTTAACTACAGCATTTAGCCAAATGGTGATGGGCCCAGGACCACGTCAAGGTCTCTACCTCCCTGGGTCTCTAACTTATAACCACACAATGCATGCCTATAGCCAAACACACTGAGATACAAACAAGGGTGGCACAGGTCCTTTGTAATTTGCCTAGACACGTACAAAACACGGAAATCGACTGCACTCTGGACTGGGTACACATCCAATGACCATGTAAAATTTCACAACCCAGATGAAACGTACGTCGGCGAACTCAGTTTGCATCTGAGTTTCAGGAGGCACGCAATCTCACAGCTAATGCAGGAGGACAACTCGGTGTTCAGAGCTAAAGGAAATTGTGTCGGTGTGAGCGCTAATACAGGAGGATAGCTCGGTGTTTCTGAGCCTAAGGAACCATTGGCGGTGTGAGTGTGTAGAAGGAGGTGTGTTGGGACATAGACACGGTATCCCTCCGCGGTATACTAGCACTGGGAACGCCTGGTGTCTGGCCGCGTAGAGGTCGAGCTCCTTCCAGGATCACCTCCACCATTTCCTCACAAGTCAGCGGTAACTCTTAAAAGGGTTGTGGTTGTAGCAACTGGATCTTAAAGATATCGGCCACTGTTTGGATTACAATTTATTTCCTTTTCTCTGCCGGATGGTTTATGTTTGACTTTCAGAACTTTTGGAACTGGGATGCATATGTCTAATTACGTCTGAGCACTACGATAAGTATTTGTTGTCATATTTTGTCACATGTTTATTGTATGCTATTCTACTTATCACTGTTTCCTGTGTTATGTTAAGTTTGCAACCTCCTTCTCTTTATCCTTAGGGATTTTTTTTGGTGTATTAATTGGTGGATTATTCTATATCCAACCTATTTACTATGTATCTATAGCTATGTATACTGTGCACCGTATAGGTTTTTTTTGTGTGTATATGCGCAATAATATCAGTAAACAAATTATTTGACTAAGAGTGCTGGCATAAGGTATCTTTATTTCTTTGTTTATTCTATTATTCATTATCACTACCTTAGCACCAATATGATTGTATATCTATAGTCATAAATTCTTATAGACCTGAGCAAAGTGATTATTTTAGTTTATGAATCAGGCAGTTAACCCTGGACAAGCCTGGGTACAAAGCCCATAGGGAAAATTACAAAGCAAAATTATTAACACACATAGAAACTCTGGCACTTTCTTACATGCACACAGCTAGATTAAAAGCAAAAAGAAAGAGTTAGTTCCATCATTTGATCAATCCATATAGATATAAAGCTATAGATATATTTATATTATATATAATATATTATATTTTCTTTTGAGTAAAGAGCATTGCTATTTAAATCTTTTCTTCATGCACCTTTAATGCACTTTCAGGTTAGGCCTCGAGCAAAAGCAGGGACAGGGTTTTGTAGCATGTCCCATAGAAGTCTATGAGGAGAGGGATTTAGCGTGACCACACTATCCAACCTCCATATGTTATCACACCTGCTGCTTACGCTCGAGCTATAACCTTTTACTTTCAACTTTTGAATACGAGCCCAAAAATTAGAGCGGTATTGATTTCACATGAGCAGTGTTAGCGCTCAATAAAACTAATATTTTTGTACTACACTTGCAATCTAGGCCATAATGATTTTACTTTCCCTACAATTTTTCACTACAATGTCATGTAAACTTACAATTTTTACTTTTTACTTTCATAACAATTTTTATGACTTTTTATACTACAATTTGTACTTTGTACTTATTTTGTTTTTTTGAAATTACAATTTTTATATTGTATTTCCGGTATGATTTTTAAAGTTCTTATTTTATCGATGAGCATATTTAATTTATGTCTCTTTCAATCACTATTAGAGAAATTTAGGAAATGTCCCTTTGAGATACACATATCTCAATGTAAAATGATCCATAATCCTTTTTAGGACATAGTACTAATGGATATTTTTAGATAATTTTGCCTGAGCTTTAGAGAATCAGGCGCATAGCAAACCATATTGTCTCCCTCCTGGCAACTACTATCTACTCTGCTTTGATGATCATTAGACATGTGCGACTCGGTTCGGCCCGAATCGAAATTCGGACGAATTTGTTCGAATTCGGAGATTCGGATCGATTCGAATTTCCGAATTGCGGTAGTTCCGAATCTACCGAATAAATCCGAATCGATTTGAATGTATTCGGTAGATACGGATGGCTGTGTATTACACTAGTATACTAGTGTAATACACAGCACATCCCACTTTACAGTGACCGAATTTCCGAAAATCCGAATCGATTCGAACCGAAATGAATGCAAACCAAATTTTTCCGAATCCGAAAGAATCTGAAACGAATTAATTCGATTTCTTCCGAATTCGAATCGATCTGAACCAAAATTCTAATCGGTCCGAATCGATCCGAACCGAATTTTTCGCGGCTGCACATGTCTAATGATCATGTCACTTAATATCAATATGTATTTTACTAAATACTCAAACTCATCTCTCTGCTCTATTCAGTTTTTATTTTTGCAAATTATTATTTTAACTAATCATCAATAAAAAAAATCCAATGTTGGAATATAAAAAGCAAATAGTTTTTCAGAGTTGAATTTACACTATACATTCTTCAGGTAGTCTTACATAGGAATTGCAATACATTCTATTAACTACAGAGAAATGTATTGTTGATCATTTGAGCATGGGTATATCACTCACTAAAATATTAAATTCAATTGATATTGCATCTGTCATCTCTGTTTAGATAGCAATAGTGTGATCAAAGGGTAGACTGTGGCCTATTCATTATTATCTTTTTTAGTTGTCATATAATGCCTACAGGCTTCTAATAGTTCAATTAAGACAAAACTATTTGACTTAAAAAATGTCTTTTTTAGTATTGCCAGTAATGAATGAAAAATGTATTTTAAAAAAATAATACTACTTTTTCCTTGCAATTAGAATTTGTGTATTATCTGTGCCACTACAGATACAATCGCCTATATTACGAGTTTTGCGATATAGAGGGTCCGAAACGAACGCAACAAAAGTTGCGTTTTTTCCACCCCTCATAGCACTGCCATTATAAGTTTCTGAAAAGCCTCCCTGTGCGTGCGATATGGTGGCGATAAGCTCCATACCGCACAAAATCCAAGGGCTGAGAATACATGCTTGTGCACACTTTCCGCATAGACATCAATAGGGAGAGAGTGTTAGAAAAAAAACACCTGAAGAGCGGAATGAAAAGCTCCATTACGCAACCTCATTGATGTCTATGGGGAAAAAAAAAGTTAAGTTTAACCTAACACCCTAACATAAACCACAAGTCTAAACACCCCTAATCTGCTGCCCCGACATCGCCGACACCTAAATAAAGTTATTAACCCCTAATCTGCCGCTCCAGACATCTCCAACACCAAAATATAGTTATTAACCCCTAATCTGCCGCTCCCGACATCGCCTCCACTAATAAAAGTTATTAACCCCTGATTTGAATAGCCAATAGAATTTCATTAGCTCTCTTCCCATTGGCTGTTTTGAACAGCCAATAGGATTTCAGTAGCTCTCATCCTATTGGCTGATTTGAATTTCAAGAATCAAATCAGCCAATAGGAATGCAAGGGACGCCATTTTCAAAATGCTCCCTTGCATTGAAGATCCAGTGTATGGTGGTGAGCATAGAATGGATCTGCTCCGTGCCACTGGGATGAAGATAGAAGATGCCGCCTTTTTGAAGACTTCTCACCGCCTGGATGAAGACTTCTCGCCATCTGGATGAAAACTTCTTGCCCCCTGGATGAGGATGGATGTCCAAACTTCAGAAACTGTGAGTGGATCTTCAGGGATTAGTGTTAGGTTTTTTTAAAAATATTTTTGGGTGTTTTTTTTTTAGATTAGGGTTTTGGGCTTTATGTTGAAGAGCAGAATGCCCTTTTCAGGGCAATGTAAAAGAGTTGAATGCCCTTTTAAGGGCAATGCCCATACAATTGCCATTTTCAGGGCAATGGGTAGCTTAGTTTTTTTTTTTTAGAATTAGGTTTTTTATTTTGGGGTGTTGGTTGGGTAGTAGGTTTTAATGTTGGGGGGTCTTTGTATTTTTTTCCACGTAAAATAACTGATTTCTTTAGGGCAATGCCCTACAAAAGGCCCTTTTAAGGGCTATTGGTAGTTTATTGTAGACTAGGGTTTTTTATGGGGGGGGGCTTTTTTATTTTTATAGGGCTATTAGATTAGGTGTAATTGTTTTTATTTTTGATCATTTCGTTTGTATTTTTAGTAATTTAGTGTTTGTATTTTTCGTAATTTAGTATTTTTTATTTTTTGTAATTTTAGACTTAATTTTTTTTAGTAGTGCTAGTTATTTTTTAATGTGTAATTTAGTTTTTTTAATTGGTAATTATATTAATTTTAGTATAATAGTTTAGTATAATAGTTATGTTAGGCTAATTGTTAGTTTAAACTTAGTTTTTTTTAATTTCACAGGTAAATTTGTATTTATTTTAAGATAGGGATATTGTAATTTTAATTTAAAGTTAGGGGGTGATAGGTTTAGGGGTTAGTAGTTTAATTTATTAGTGGCAATGTGGGGGGGCTGGTGGTTTAGGGGTTAATAGGTTTAGTTAGTGGCGGCTGTGTTGGAGAGTGGCAGAATAGGGGTTAATAACTTTATTATAGTGGTGGAGATGTGGGCGGGTGGCAGATTGGGGGTTAATAAGTTTTAAATAGTGTTTTCGATACGGGGGCGGCGGTTTAAGCGTTAATAGGTAGTTTATGGGTGTTAGTGTACTTTGTAACAGTTTAGTTATGAGTTTTGTGAAACATTTTTGTTACACAAAATCCATAACTACTGCTCTCAGATGGCGATATGGATTGTGTCGGTATGGGCTGTAACGCAAGCATTTTAGCCTCACCGCACAACCTGTAATACCGGCTCTATGGAAATCCCATGCAAAAACGTCATTTTTTTTGAGTGCGGGATTGACATTGCGTTACAGGCTAAAATGCTTGCGATATAGCTATACCGACACGACTCGTAATGGCTGCGTTACTGTTTTTACGCTGAAATTGCCATTTTTTCAGCGTTAAAAATGTAACGGAAAATTCGTAATCTAGGTGTATGTTATTTATCCTAGTATCAGTGTTCTCTAAGGACAAAGTTAAGGTTTTAATTTATTTTAAGGGAATGTGTGTTTACCTTTTCTGTATATGGTTCTGTCATCTTCAACTACATTATTTTATAGATACCTACTCAAAATAAGAAAAATTCACCAAACGCTTACACATAATTTTCCGTAAAAAGGACTCTCTATATCATATATAAGCCACTCAGCACAAGCCTAACAAAATTATTGCCATCATACACTAGACCCATGTGCCCCTTCTGCACTAATTTATGTGGCCCCAAGAAATAAGCAGAACTGGGAATACATGCCATAGTTTTGTGGCCCTGGGAAAAGCTGTTACCCAAACTTAAAATGTGTGTTTTGGGAACTTCTACTCGGTGAGCAAACAAGGCGATCACAAGTCAAAAGAGCTGTCTGGAGGAAAGAACACCAGATAGAGGACATTTTTAGGTAATATGTTTTAACAGCCATACATTTATAAGCGGTCCTTAAGGCTTCCTAAATTTTGATCTGCAGCCCTCATATGTAAGGAAGTTGGCCATCACTGCACTAGACAATGTGCAAGATTACAAAAAGGTACACTGAACCCATTTTTTTTTTTCTTTTGTGATTTAGACAGAGCATGCAATTTTAAGCAACTTTCTAATTTACTTCTATTATCAATTTTTTTGTTCTCTTGCTATCTTTATTTGAAAAAGAAGGCATCTATGCTAAGGAGTCAGCAAATGTTTGGTTCAGAACCATGGACAGAACGTGTTTATTGGTGCTGTCCAATCAGCAAGGACAACCCAGGTTGTTCACCAAAAATGGGCCGGCATCTACATTTACATTCTTGCTTTTCAAATAAACATACCAATAGAATGAAGAACATTTGATAATAGGAGTAAATTAGTAAGTTGCTTAAAATTGCATGTTCTATCTGAATCACGAGAAAAGAGAAAATTTTGGTTCAGTGTCCCTTTAAGCACTATTTTGTGCATGACACATTTATTTTTATTTTTTGGTGATTATTTGTTACACTGTATTCTTGTTTTATATTTTTGTTTGTAGCACTATTTATTTATCAAAATTGCTTGATTACTCCCAATCTGCTACAAAGCTGGAACCTCATTTTTATTACAAATGCTAAATCATCAATTTCATCAAAGATACTTAAAATTGATTGATCTTTACAATATGGTATCTAAACCCACAGCCACTTCACTAAATGATCTCTAACTCTTCCATAACATGCTGAAGGTGATGAGGGGCATAGATTACCTTATATATATTTCTACACTTTTGGGAAGAAGTTATCTTGACCATTGAAAAAGGGAAGACACTGCAATTTGAGAACCTCCCTATTTCAAATACTGATCAATAGTGTTAAAAAAAATTCCAAAATATTGGACAATGAAAGATTTGTTTTTTTCCTATGTGCATAAAGAAAATTTACATTTTCCTTTAGTAAAAAAAAAAAAAAACTATGTTGAATTAAAGTAAATTTAAAAATCAGCAGTTTGTTTTACAAAAAAATAAATAAAAAAATATTTGTTTTCTTGTAATATAAGCACTTCTCAGTGTAGCCACCACCTATAGTGAAATAAGTAAGCAGACATGTTGAAATCTTACATTGCATTCTGCCTCTTCTGAGCATGCTCAATAAACTGACTTCTTGTTTCTCTGCATTCACTGAACAATAAGTCAGCTCAAGTTACTCTAGTAGATTTATAACATTAAGCTATATATGCCTTCCTGTAGAGACCCCAGCCTGTAACAGGAAGTAATGGATTCAATATTCCAAGTAGGACGACAGCTTACCTAATGTATGGGGAACGAAAGAAGACTTGACAAATCACAATTGTATTCCAAAATGTGTTTAACTTCCAGCTTCCAAAGTTTGCAAAGATCTTTATTTTTCAACTGGGTCCATAGATGCAAACAAACAATGTTTCAGGCCTGCAATAGGCCCTTAGTCATGTCACAGGAAGTAATGGACCCTGCACAAATGAAGTTAAAAAATAAAATGTAAAATCCTTTTAAAATGATAAATAATAAAAATTGCAATTACTTATATTAGGTATGTGCATTAGGCCTTGCGACTTTCAGCTTATTTAGGAACCAAAATTATTATTCTTACACAGTGAGCGAAACTGCTAAATGAACATATCTAATGTCTATTTAGTATAAACCACTGCTTTGTGCTTTTTAATATAACAATAAAACAGACTGTTTTATATCCCTTTAATTTTGGGAATTATATTTGCCTCCAGTAACAAGAATAACTGTAATACTTTTCAAATCTTTAGATTCAACTTACCAGAAAATCTTGACCCTCCTCATATTTGTAAATGTGTGAGTAAAACAATGTACCATATGTTCATTTAGTAATTTCTCCTACATGTACATGAGTCATACCTTGTAAGTGTGGTAAAATATTTTTTATATTGTAAAGGTTATTTTTTATTTCAATACTTTAATTTACTGTTCAATCTACACAATTTCACTGTGCAGTAACAGATTCCTATAGCATAATAAGTTTGTTTTGAACACAAAGTTGTCTCTATGATTATTTAACAAACATATCCTGTAGTCATTGTTCTATGTTAATCACTGTCTTCCATCTGATTTCATGTTCATTGTATTTTTGTTCTTATTTCATTTTAAGTATCATCTTTGTATTTTAACTTTTTTAAATAAAAAAATACATATGAAAAAGAAAGTGTGATTAGCCAGACTAACAACTTTCCTACCACCCAAAACACTCAAAGTGGCCAATTTAAAAAGCTCTGTATTGGCCTCATTGCCTTTGTTTCCTTGCGAGTCTTCAGGCTCACCGGAAACAGGAGTTAAGAAGCAGCGGTCTTAAGACCGCTGCTCCTTAACTCGTCCGCCGCCTCTGAGGCTGCGGACATCAATCCGCCCAATTGCATACAATCGGATTGATTGACACTCCCTGCTAGCGGCCGATTGGCCACGAATCTGCAGGGTGTGGCATTGCACAAGCAGTTCAGCAGAACTGCTTGTGCAATGTTTAATGCTGACAGCGTATGCTGTCGACATTCAGTGATGTCTGGCGGACATGATACACTACAGCGTATCATGTCCGCCAGACATTGATAAATCGGCCCCAAAGAATACAGGTCAAAGGGTATTAAAGGGACATATAACACAACATGTTTCTTTTGTGATTCAGAAAGAGCATGCCATTATAATGACTGTGTAGAATATAACAATGTTTTGCTCTTCCATTTCTAATAGGAACTGAAAAGGTTACAATTTTAGAATGTAATTTACAGGAAAAGGGAACAAAATAAATAATGAAAGTATATTGCAGAGTTTTATTTATAATCAATTTATAATCAATTTATATTATCATCTCAAAGTGTTTAATGTCAATTTAAGCACATTTGATAATGCAAGTAAATTGGTAGTTGTTTAAAATAATATAATCTCTCTGACTCATGAAAGAAAATAAAAAAGGGTTTTTTCCTTGTAAGGTCAATCTTTAAGCACAATAGTTTGTGAAATCAGTACCCTTGGATACATCAGTTTTAGAGAGTATAGCAGAGAAAATGATTGTGCTTAAGAAGCAGAGATAATCCAAAACAATATATCACCATGTATTCAGTGGTGGGATTCAGACATTTAAATGGACACTGAACCAATTTTTTTTCTTTAATAATTCAGATAGAGCATGCAATTTTAAGCAACTTTCTAATTTACTCCTATTATCAATTTTTATTACTTCTCTTGGTATCTTTAGTTGAAAAGCAAGAATGTAAGTTTAGATGCCGGCCCATTTTTGGTGAACAACTTGGCTTGTTCTTGCTGATTGGTGGATACATTTACCCACCAATAAACAAGTGCTATCCAGGGTACTGAACTAAAAATTAATATTAGGAGTAAATGAGAAAGTTGCTTAAAATTGCATGCTCTATCTGAATCACGGAAGAAAAAATTTGGGTTCAGTGTCACTTTAAGCAACAATTTCTCCTACTTATTTATAATACAAAAAGTTTGGAAATTTGTGCTGTGATCTTAGAATCTTAACAATTTCAGCCTCACTGGTTTAACTGCTTAAAACAGTTGTCTTTATCAAATTACAAGACAGGGGGTAGAACTGCTTGTGTAATGATAAATGCTGACAGCGTATGCTGTCTGCATTTATTGATGTGCGGCGTACATGATACGCTACACAGTATCATGTCTGCTCACACATTAATAAATAGGCCCCTATATCTGAATCATGAAATAATTGTTTTGGGTTTAATGTCCTTTTAAATATTAAATCCTGCAGCCAATACAAATCAGATTACTCTGTTTTCAGACTACAGTACCTTACAATCCCCTCTACGTTGGAAAATGTGCTTTTCTATTAGGGTAATACATTTTTATACATATTTTAACACAATTTAACAATCTTTAATCTTCAATGAAAAAAACAGCAAGAACTGCAGGGGAAATGTTTAGAGAATAACCTGGACCTGGAAGAGAAATTTCAGCTACACCCATGGTTCAGCCCAATAGCAGAGGAAAACGATACTCTTTGACTTTTGTATTATAAATATGAATTTTTACAGTGTTAGTTTTTTTTTTTTTTGCCTGTGCAGTGTAGTTTTATTACAATTTCTACTGTGCTCCTTAAATAGTTATTTTCCTGCATAATTTCAATAGAATTTAATTTTTTTCTGTAAAATACAATTTTTGAACAATTGCCTTACCATTTTTCATGGAATTTAAAAAAAAATGACTGCTTATTTTTATTTCAATATTTTATTTATTAATTGCCCCTTTTTGTGAGACACACCATTCTCAAAGCAAAAACTGCCTTTGAAAAATTAAGACAGGGGCTACATAATACTGATGACATTTCTGCAGATAATTGGGCCCACACTATGTATAGCAGTGTCTTCTATCCGAGTATTGGTCCTGTCATGTGATTACATTGTTTTCTCTAATAACGTTCATCACATCATATTCTGTTCATGACACAAATTACTCCATTTGTTTTATGATGTTTGTTCTTGCTCCATACTCTGCTCCATTTATGGTAATAAAAACCAAGTGCAAAACAGAAAGAAAAGTAGTCTGCCAGGAATAAACAACAGCTCAATAGCTTGTTTATGACCTGGTTGCCACCTGGGAGTACCTTCTTTCTGCCCAATAGTGCTTTTCACAAAAAAAAACAATTGACATTCTATAATGCAAAACTCCTTTTGTTGCTTTAATTATATAGTTGCTCATCACATGGGATATTTGTTGTTTATACTTAAAAATATAAATTTCACGTTTTTGTTTTCTTATGTTACTTTAAGTGCATAGTCTATAAAATTTAAACTTACTCCAGTTATGATCAATGCAGAGCAAATCCTAACTACTATTACTATAAAGTTATAGTAAGAGTCATAAAATTATTGTAAAGAAAATGAGCAAATTAGCATAGCTCTAAGGGCATTGCAGCCTATTTATAGGGGTATTTGTGTAGGTTACGTTGGTATTTATTGTAATCATTTGTTATTATATATAGGGCTAGATTACTAGTAGAGCGCTATTTTAACATGCGCCCATAAAGGGGCAAATTTGGGGCATTAAAAGTGGCTGGTTAATGCTACAACGAGCACGTGGTTTCACTTTGTGCTAAGCTCAATTAACCAGAAGTCACATTTCCGTGTGCTGGAGCGCAAATATCGTTTTTGCGTAAGCGCAATATTGCACTCCACTCTTAATCTGGCCCATAATGTTTCGTAAAAATATGTATAATATTGTCTGTTTCCTGCACATTTTATAATAGCGGCTTTGCTTACATAATATAGAACTAGATTAGAAGCAGATTTTTTATCACTCATGAGCGCTAACTACACTCGATAAAAAATTAGCACTTTCAGGTTTGCGCTGATATTACAAGTTGAAAGTAAAAAGTTTACACAATTAGGTGCTCTAATTTCAAGACTTCGGATATCGTGACTACACTAGCTCCTGCACTAAATACAGCCTTTTCTATTTATCACTCACCATGGTAATATATATATATATATATATATATATATATATATATATATATATTCACACGCATACATTACATTTTAGGGTATTTGACTTAAAAGGTGTCAAAATTTGTATACATGTATGTATTTGCTCATGTATACCTACACACATACTCATATTTATACACTTATATAAACGCCTTACCATATATTGTATTCCTTTCTAACCCTATTTAAAACTTTTTATCAATATAAATGTAATGTGTAATGCTTTATTTTAAAATGTTTACTTGGGCTTTGTGAATCTTTTTTTTTTTTAACCCTATGTGACCGATTTATCAAAGCGTCAATCGGCCCCAATGCATCTGTTTTCGAGGGAGCCTCCAGGCTGCTCCTTAACTCGTCTGACACCTCTAAATTGGCGGACAGCAATCATCCCTATCTGATACAATCGGGTTGATTGACATCCCCTGCTGTCGGCCAATTGGCCGCGAATGTTCAGGGGGCGGCATTGCATAAGCATTTCTTGTGAAATGCTTGTGCAATGATAAATGCTGACAGTGTATGCTATCGCATTTATCGTTGTGCGGCAGACATAATTCGCTACAACGGATCATGTCCACTTGCACATTGATAAATCGGCCCCTTAAACTTTACTACAGATCTCAGGTTGATCTTATTCTTTTTGCACTATTTGGGTTTTTGCTCGAGCACAACCCATAACTTTCAACTTGTAATGTCAGTGCTATTTAGTGAGGCTGCAGCATCCACTGAAAGTAAAGGGTGCGCTAGAGTGATGTCAGCGGTACTGAAACTTCTCTGGTAAACTTGTAATATAAAGTTGTGAGCTATTTTTAGCGTGGTCCAGCGCTAGCTTTAGTGCGCCACTTGTAATATGGGTCCCCATCTTTTCTATTTTTAGTTATGTATATGTTTCCTTTACACTCCCTAGAAAGCAAAATCTGTAACCTAGGTTTTCTTAAAGCTGCAAATGTTCTTAACAACTAATTTATATGCAGCATTTGCTGGCTTCAGAAATTGCTTTTTGGCCTCTCAAGGGAGTGTGGGGAAAGCACAATACTCACACAAAACCAAAAGGTTTTAATGTCATTTCGAATAAGATATAGAAAATATTAAGGAAAATTTTACATTCATGCATATTATACAGAAGAAAAAACATACCAATAGAAATTAATGAAAGAAGTGGTTGCTTTAAAAAAAATATATCAGGGGTAACTGGGGCAAATGAGGCAGAATACTCAACAAAATCTGATAATGAATTATCAGGTCATCTTTAGAATAGCCTTTAGACTTCATGGTAACAGTTGTACATTATTACAATAATGCGATTCATAGCCATGGTATTGAGAACAAATTGATTCTTCATTTTTTTTCAAAACAGAGAAATCTTTCTGCTGTTGGGAAGCTGTGTTTTTGGATACAGACTTTGTTATGGTTTTCTTCATTTAACAGCATAGATTAAGATTCTTACCCCATATACAATATATAAAACATCAATATGCTAGCAAAGGATGGATTGCATCGGCAATTAGATGGTAATAATGAGAAACGGGAAGGACTGACACATTTTATTCTAGGGTACAATCCCATATATTCTGAATTTAGCAACATGGACCAAAAAGCGGGGAGGCTTATTAAGGGTTATCTATTGACATGGTTGGTCATTATGGAGTGGTGTGAGGGATTTGACTGGTCAGTCTTAGACTGTGTTAGGAAGATCTGGGGGTATTTGTAGAGGGTTCACTGGGGAGGTTCAGCTGCTCTTGTAGGGAAATGTTGGATGTCTAATGTTTCACTTAGCATTGGACAGAGGTAAATGGGATGCACCCATAAAATGCAAGATGCGTGGGAGCTCTGAAATCACATTTGAGGTCACCTTCTGAAAAAATAAATTTTAAAATAAAGAATTAAAAGAACAAGATATAATATAAATCGCATAGATGAGTAAAGAAAATCATGTACGTAAATTTAAATTTCTCTTGCAACAAAGCAACCCAGATAAGATCTATACTATTATATATTATTAGTGTAAGAAAAATTCTGCTGCAGTTAGCTTTCCTGATAATTTGTCTGTCATGTTTAAAAATACCATCACGAATATAAAGAAAACAGAACTGTTTTGTAGAATTTGAGTAGTCTTAATTAACAAAATGCCAAAAATATATCAAACGCTTGTGTTTTACTTAATTTTTGCTGTATATATTAAATTGCTTTGTCCCACTTAATTAAGTTATGGAAAGTTTCCAAAAATTTGACGTAATTTGATGAAAATGGGTTTGATAAATGATTGAACATAAATCACTTTGTTTTATCACTTTGTACAATTCCTTCACTTATAAATAATGACAATGATGTTGTCTTTAAAGTTTTAACTTAATTACCACTTAGGTCCTAATCAATATGTTTAAAATACATGTGAAGTTATTAAATCTATTCAGACCTATTTCAACCAAGTTTTAAATAAAGATTATGAACTTTTTGTTTTAAAATTCTGTGTATTTATTTGGTTAAATATTCTGATTAAATTAAACATTTTTCCAAAATATTTTTAATACATAAATTGAACGAAAATTATTTATTTTCTAATATTTTTCTTTAATTGTTGAAAATTGAAATAATGTAGTAAATCAGTTTTGCTTCTTGTGTAAATATATAAATATTTAGTTTATAGTACAAATATTTTCTGATTCCTTATCTATGGTTTTTCTTTTAATCCACCTCTGTCATTGGCCCAGATTTGATCAAATTAATTTGTTAAAGAAAAACAAAAAACAAAAACAACAACTTATCACCGCATAGAATGAATTCCACTGTCATCGTTCAGAAAAACACATTCAAAACCATACTTAAAGGGACACTGAACCCAAATTTTTTCTTTCATGATTCAGATAAAGCATGACATTTTAAGCAACTTTCTAATTTACACCTATTATCAATTAATTATTCGTTCTCTTGCTATTTTTATTTAAAAAGCAGGAATGTAAATCTTGGCAGCCAGCCCATTTTAGGTTCAGCAACCAAAAATGGGCCGGCTCCTATGCATCACATTTCTGCTTTTTAAATAAAGATAGCAAGAGAACGAAGAAAAAATGATAATAGGAGTAAATTAGAAAGTTGCATAAAATTGCATGCTCTATATGAATCATGAAAGAAACAATTTGGGTTTAGTGTCCCTTTAACAAACAAATTAAAACAAAAAAATGACACCTTATAAAACAGTTCACTCTAACATATACACAAAAGAAAACTAAAAAAAATTGCAAGAGAAATATAATGACTAGACGAATGGACCGGGGGAATGAAATGGGTGAGTAACAAAATTCATCATGTTTATTAGTCACAGTTATTTAATTTTATTGTTCTGCACTTTCAACACCAAAATAAGGGGCAGAAAAGACAGTTTGCAGTGATGTACAGGTGGTCTGACTATTCATGTGTATAACTTTACCTGTCCAATCCTGACAGAGCATTACTAAATGATTGATACAAGGGCCAGCAAATCAAGTATTAAAATACCAAATAGGTTTGTCCAATCCCCTTTTAACCCAGCATAGGGATGTTGGATTCTAAGTGATTATCAGCCATCTTTAATCACTTTTACTTCAACTTCTGAATAGTGCAGTTGTTTGTGCCTCTGTCAGCTGCATCTGCTGTTTTTTTATGGAAAAAAAACACTTTGGGCTAAAATACGAGTGGAGCATTAACTCAGCTGCAAGTAAGCTTTTTGCACAAATATTACAAGTTGAAAGTAAAAAGGTTTTGCTCTAGCGATAACCCGGTGCCCCCAAAGAGCTGAACTTCGAATATCACGACCATGTTAACCTATTTCCCCATAGATTTCAATGAAAAATGGAAAAAAAAACTTACTCGCACGCAAACCTGTAAATACATATATACACATATAAATACATATGTGCACCTATATAGACATATACATACATATACATAGGTATCTCTATGTTAAAGCCCTTTGCCTGCCTTTTGTTTCCTAACACCTGAGACCTTACATCTTTGAGAACTCATAATTTTTTTGTGCAATATTTTTTTAAATATTTTTTATTAGATGGTGTTATGAGTGTAACTGTACTTTGTAATATTTTTTTGATGTTTTTTGTGCAACTTTTTTGTTTTGCAAAACAGTTAACCAGAGTTCTGAGGACCCGTTAATCATTCTAGAGTGAATAGTGATTGCACTTAAACGATCATGTTTACCTTCAACTTGTAACACAAGCGAAAAAACAGAAGCGCTCAAACACCCACAATAAAACCCTTATCGGTTGCACAGAACTGTTAGCGCTCCACTCATAATCTGGCCCACAATATTTTTAAGATACAGGACAAAATGTACCAAACAAATACAGGAGGAATGGAGGGTCCTATTCCCATGGGAACTTACAATCTAGAAGCATAGGAGGGTGAGAAACAGGAGGCGGGATACATATGTATGTATGTGTTTATATGTACAGTATATATATGTCTGTAAATACATATGTACACACATATATACATATATTTATATACATGCATTTAAATATATATATATAATTTGTAGTAGAAAGTGAAGGGCACTCTCAGGATTTGTGTCGAAACAAAAAGTTTTATTAAGAATCACATCAAAGACAGAGTCGACGTTTCGACCCTATTAAGAGCCTTCTTCAAGACATAGGAAATCTCATATCGGCACATAGCCGTGCTCCACAAACAGGACATTATCTTAATAGGGCCTAAACGTCGACTCTGTCTTTGATGTGATTCTTAATAAAACTTTTTGTTTCGACAGTGCCCTTTACTTTCGACTACAAATTGAATATTAATCCTAAGGATTGCACCTAGGTGTTTGACACATAACCAAGGTTGGAGTGCTGGAATACTTGCTATTTATATATATATATATATATATATATATATATATATATATTTCAAAAATAGAAAAAAAAATCTATGTGAAGAATATTGGAATGTAAAATATGAAAATTGTGAATTGGATTTAGCTCTATAGGTTTAATGTGGTGTCAGGTTAGCGTCCTTGAAGACAGTTATCTTAAGGTGCATTATGTAATTAATAAATATAAAAATAATGTAAAAAAATTATAATTAATAAAAAAGAATGTATAGATGTTCTAAAAAATACATATGTATAACAACAATAATAATAATAATTTCTCAGTGGCTAGCTATATTGCACACAGTGCATGCCTGTTGACAAAACTGTCATTAGTACACTATCGGTATTAGGTATTTTGTGGTAAGGTGTACCCCTCATCTAATTGAAACAATCTCGTTATTGGAGTTGGAGCACCATGGATTCCTGGAAGTTTTCTACATGGGTTCCTAGAAGTTTGCACTACAGTGCCCTAGTAGCATATCTTTTGATTTAGGTGTAAAATATAAAACAACAATAATACTAATGTCTAAGTGACTGGCCTGTTGCCTATACTGTTACTAGCATACTATCATTATTACATATATCGACGTACGGTGCGCCTCTCATCTAATCAAAACAATATTTATTATTGCAGTGGGGGCACTGTGGGTACCTGGGAGATTGCTATAGGCACTCTACAGCTCCATAGTAGCATCACTTAATATTTTGGTGTCGATTATATAACAATTATATTAATTTCTCAGTGGCTAGCTATATTGCACACAGTGTATGCCTGTTGCCTATACTGTTAATACCATCTGTAATACATCCAATAAGTTACTTCCCTTAATGTTATGGTCATAATGATAGAATTGTCCTTTTCAAACCTTTTTCTCTGGATGCAAGCTTATACTGAAAAAAATGTTTTCTGGAGATGCACCACATGCAATCGTCCACCTACTTCTTCAGCTGCTACTTCACTACTCAGTATGCCACAAGGAACCACTTCCCAATTTTTTAAGAAGGCATCAACCTTGCTTAAGAGATGACTAAGCAAGGCTATGACTTGACCATGACTGGCAGTGTTTTGGCTCAAATTCTCTGTGATATACCTAAAAAGCTACTAACTGACCAACCATAGTCCACTCATCTCTGCCTTATGGGCTTCCAATCCCAATTAAGCCCACTGCTGCTGCAACCTACCATCATTTACAAAGTCAATTTCCACCTAGTAGTGATGTTGTCTTACTTAAGATGGTGCTGTGGAATCCCTTCTTTCTCCTGTTCCTGACTGCCTTTAACACTTCTGTGGAAATGGCCTAAATTCTTTCAGTGTTATGTTTTGTGTTAAACTTGGTCATAAAAGCAGACCAAGGAATAAGTGCACCAACTTGCTAAAACAGATGCATCTAAATGTAAGTTTTGATTTCAAAAACTGGGAAGATAATGTGCATGATTTAATATTAAAAGCTTTCAACAGGAATTCAAAATTTTGGCACGTCTTTATTTGCCTTCCTTGAAGGTGTATTTATGGGTTTGTTGTACTAAAATCTAGAGGGCAATCTATGGCAGAAATTCTGCTTCTTCATTCTGTTAGATTGACTGTTATAGAGCCAATTCCCAAAATAATAGGCCCACCTGGTGGATCAATCATTGACTTTTTTAGCAAGACAGTAAAGTAATGGTGTTTTTGGATAATTAGACATTAGATATTTGCTTTCTCTTTCAGATAAAAGTCCTTTGTCTTTTCCAGATTTTAATAATATTTGTAGTTCCGAACTATACTGTATGTGGCAGTTGGATTATTTTTAAGTTTTCTATATGTATTGATGCCTTTAAAATATTCCGACACATTTTTATATAATTGACTTTGTCTAATATAATTATCCCTCCGCCTTTGTCAGCAGATTTTATTATAAGATCCTCATCTGTTCTAAGCCCTGTATTACTTTTATCATTTTTTTTGGTGTATTATTTTAACCTTATTAATTTTCTTTTTTAGTAGATTCGCAATGTCCTTTAAAACTAATTTTTCAAAGGTCTCTATTGAGGATTCTTTATCATATTTAGGATACAAATTAGATTTCTGTTTTAAATTTATATGTATATAGCCAATATTATTTTCTTATGTTTTTGTTGGAGATTTACTTCTGGCCAACTTCCCCATCTTTTAACTGTCATTTTCCTAATTAACTTATGGGCATCAATGTAGGTTCCAAACGTATCTAATTTGTTAGTAAGGACAAAAGTTATCTTTTATTGAATAGTTCTCCTTGAGATCTATTTAGAGACTTGCTACTTAGAATAAAAATGACACTATTCTTTTTATTATTATATCCTGGTCTTATAGCTTGACAAAGGCTGTGTGAAGCCGAAACTTTTTTTTTTTTCTCACTCCCAGCATCCAGAGTTTGTTTCACAGTGGTGAGAATGAAACAAGTACCAAGGAAGGTTTATCTGAGCCACAAAAGGACTAACAGATGTGAGAATAACATCACCAACAGCCGGTGTAAGTAAGAAAGTACACAATTTGTTTTTTAACTATTTCCTTATGGTAAAGGGATTTTTTTTATGTTCTGTCTGCAACAACATTGCTTCCTAAGGCTCCTCTGCTAACCAGCTTTGGGCATACTAATAATCAAAGCTTTGTGGACTTTCCACTCTGTGTTATTATCTTATCAAACAAACTTTGACAGTTCAATGCCATTCACATTAACGGCTCAAGCAATTATCTGTTATATGTTATATGTTTTTATGCTTTTTATCAACTGATGTTGTTTTGTGATTTTTTAAAATAGTTTATAGTATTAAATATCCTTTTTGCTTATCCCTAAGTGCATATAAGTCAGATACTACATATATTTCTCCATATTTACCTCCCTTCACCAAAGCATAATTTTCAAAGTAGATTTCACTATTCTGTTTATGTTGGACTCTTGTTCATGCTAAAGGAAGCTCACAAGGTCTTTGTAAATAGATCTCAGAATTGAGTCTACAAGGATAACATCAAACTTGTTTAAGGAGCAGGTGTGTGGGAAGGTGAGGAATGCAAGAACTTTATTTCCTTTTATCAAATCTACTTGTCACTTTCCTTGGAGGTGTATTTATGGGGTTGTTACTATAATCCAGACGTCTAATTCAGTAACTCTGTTGCCTTCTGCTGCTCCTGCCCTTCTCTGTGGTGGTCATCAGTCAATGCTTAAATTCTTAATGACCTGTTAACTTCAAAGTACTCTTGAGGGACTTGTTTGTTCGCCTTCCATCAACGTGTATTTTTGATGTTTGTGTACTATAATCAGAGGCCTACTTCAGTTACTCTGCTGCCACTTCAGTACCTCTGCTGCCTGCTACTGCTTCTACTCCTGCCTTCCTGTTCTGTGGTATTCATCATCAATTAATTTACAAAATGTTAGCAAACTGTGGGTTGTTGTATCCAAGGGATTCTAAGCATTTGTTTGTCCTCCTCCTTTGGAGGTGTGTTTTTTGGGTTTATGTACCGGAGGTTTTCCTAGTCCAGTAACTCTGCTGCCTGCTGCTGACACTCCTGCTCCTACACTTCCTACTATGTGGTGGTTATCAGTTTAATTAAAGGTTTTGTGTACCAGATGCCTACCTAGTTTAGTAAATCTGCTGCTTGCTGCTGCATATCCTGCTCCTGTCCTTCCTGCTCTATGGTGGTCATTATCTGTCAGTGCCAATTCCTTAGAAAACAGCTAGCTGCTGTGTCCAAGAGACTCTAGACACAAGTTTGTCCTCCTCCTTTCTTAGAGGTGTATTTTTGAGGTTTATGTTCTGTGTGGCCTACCTAGTTCAGTAACTCCACTGCCTGCTGCTGCTAATCCTGTCCTTTCTGCTCTGTGGTAGTCATCACCTGTCAACACCAAATCCTTAGGGGACTGTTGGCTGCTTTGCATAAGGGACTCTAGGCATGTATTTGTTCTCCTCCTCCATTAAAACTGTATTTATGAGGTTTATGTACAGTGTTAACAAACAAAAAGAAAATAATGCCCTAAAATGGTATAATATCTCTTGTATCAGGTCCCCTTATAAATAGGCCCCCGTAATGAAGGATACTCACAAGATGGATGCACTTAACTCAAAGTGCAATTATAAGGGTCTGGGTATTTAAGAGCTCCCCAGCTAGCTCTCCTCAAGACTCAAATGGATCCAGAACTGCAACCCGTTTACTGCGAATACTGTGTCCCCCAGTGATAAGTGTGACAATAAATACCCTTCTAGGACTCAGGTTACTCTTTAAAAACTCTTCCAAGCTTACTTGGAGGCTATTCGACTAAAAGTGTTTAACACACATGTTTAAAAACAATGCTGAATGCTTTTTGCAAATTAATATTGCTTCCTCAAGCAGCATAATCACAAAAGTGTGGATATCATTTTGAATTGTCATTTACAGCCTTGGGAGTGCCGCCTCTGTTATCTTTTGAATCACTTGTGGAAGTGGGACTAAGATTTATTGGAAGCATTGTATGTACTGTGTTGACCTTCTTAGTTCAGAACGTCTGCTGCCTGATGCTGCCACTTCTGCTCCTGCCATCCCTGCTCTGTGGTGGTCATCATACATCAATGCAAAATCCTTAGGGAACTGCAAGCCACTGTGTCCATGGGTACGTGTTTGTCCTCCTCCCTTGGAAGCATATTTATGAGGTTTATGTACTGTTAAGCTTAACTAATTCAGTAAGTATGCTGCCTGTTGCTGCTGCTGACACTCTTACTCCTGCCCTTCCTACTCTGTGGTGGTCATCATCAGTTAAAATAAAAAATCCTAGCAAACTGCTATGAAAAATCATATAAAAATCATAGCAAACTGCAGAGTCAAAGGGACTCTAAGCACATGTTTTTCCTCCCTTGGAGGTGTATTTTTTGGGTTTGTATACTGGAGGCCTGACCAGCTTAGAAAGTCTGCTGCCTGCGGCTGGCTCTCCTGCTCCTGTCCTTCCTGCCCTGTGGTGGCCATCATCCATCAATGTGACATCCTTTTGAAATGGCTGGCTGCTGTGTCCAAGGGACTCTAGGCATGTGTTTGTCCTCCTCCCTTGGAGGTGTATTTTTTAGATGTATGTACTGTGAGGCCTACCTAATTCAGTAAGTATGCTGCTGATGACACTCCTACTCCTGCCTTTCCTGCAATCTGGTGGTCATAAGTAACAAATCATAGCAAACTGCTGGCCTTTGTGTCCAAGGGACTCTAAGCACATGTTTGTCATCCTTCCCAAGAGGTGTATTTTTGGGGTTAGTGTACATGAGACCTATCTATTTCAGTATGTTGCCTGCTGCCCAACTTCCCTTCTTGCTCTGTTGTGATCATCATCATCAGTTTAAGTTAAAAAAAATTAGCAAACTTCTGGCTGTTGTGTCTAGTGGACTCTAAGCATGTGTATGTCCTCAATGGAGGTGTATTGGATGAAAAATCCAACTCTTTTAGATGAACCAAACTGTAATATAAAAAAGGTTAATTATATGTAGTTTAAAAAAAAATACCTTTGTAATATTTTTTGTGAGATTACAAATTCCTTATAAAAATGGAAAGAATTGGTTTAACATTCTAATGACTCATTCATGTCAGTCTCTGATCGGTCTCACCAGAGAAGGACACCTAGGTTGCAACATGGCTGTGTCCATTGCTAATATTTAAGCAGTTAATACAATTTTTAAAACTACATCTACATATAATTTTAAGCCTAACCTTTGTTTTAAATTCATCATTCTAGCTAGCAGTTATTTAGTTTTTACTGTTCCTTTAAGGTTTGAATTAGGGCTAATGCTTAAACTACAGTAGAATTGTAAAATCAACAAGTGCATAATAAAAAAAATATACAATAGCACTAAGGGGCTGATGATCAAAAACGTGCCGTCATGGAGAGGTTTCTTTTAAGCATTATTTTGTGATGTACATATCTCTCCTTCCCATATACAATTTAGCATTGAGAGATAAACAACTTTAAACAAAAAAAAATCCTTTTTAAAAGTCTTTGAGGGACTTGGTGGTACTGACGAAACGTATTAGATCATCTCGCCAGAGCAGAGAGGTTTAGATCTTCAGGCCCTTAATCTTAAATGAGTAGTAGATTTTTTCTGACAGATTTCAATATTTACTTAAATTTTCCGACCCCTGTATCATGTGATAGCTATCAGCCAATTACAGACATATGTATGTATACACTATGAACTCTTGCACATGCTTAGTAGGAGGTGGTGCCCCAGAATGTGTGCTCATGCAAATACAGGGCAGTTTAATTATAGAAGTAATTTCAAAAGATTCTTAAAATTGCATGCTTTATTTAATTTCAACTTTAGTGTCCTTATAAGAATTTATAGGGCTAGCTATAGGGTTAGGGATATAGCTATTGTTAAAGGAACATTAAACACTGTGAGGTAGTAATATAAAATGATAAATTATATATATATATATATATATATATATATATATATATACACAGTATATATATATATATATATATATATATATATATATATATATATATATATATATATATATATATATATACACAGTGTATATATATATATATATATATATATATATATAAACTATGCAATATACTTTCATTATTTATTTTGTCACCTTTTCCTATAACTCCATTCTGAAATTGTGAGCATTTTAGTTCCTGAAATGTAAGTGCAGAACACTGTTATATTCCACACAGCCATTGGTTGCACACTCTAGTGTCCTATTTATAACTGTCCCTAATTGGACACAACAGAGAGGGTAACCTAAGTTACAACATGGCAGCTCCCATTGTTTTATAGACACTAAAATTTTACAGTTATTTTGTCAATATTTAAAAGCTAATGAAACTTTAAAAAAAATACTTCTACATGTTATTCTCAGATTAATCTTTTCTTTAAATGCATTATTCCATTTAGAATTTATTTAGGGCCAGATTACAAGTGGAGCACTATTTAGCGCTTTCGGTATAGCGCTAATTGCGCTAAAAGTAAACTTTTTGCGTTCATCGGGTTAGGCTGGTATTATGAGTTGAAAGGAAAAGGTTATCATGCTCGCACTAACCTGATGCACGCAAAAAGTCAAACTTACAATATCGTATGCGAGCTCAATCCTATTGGCTGATTGGATCAGCCAATAGGATGAAAGCTCAATCCTATTGGCTGATTGCAACAGCCAATAGGATTTTTTCCACCTTAATTCCTATAGGCTGATAGAATTATATCAGCCATTTGGAATCTAAGGGAGGCCATCTTGGATGACATCATTTAAAGGAAAACTTTATTGTTCAGAAGACGTCGGAAGAAGAGGATGCTCCGCCGGATGTCTTGAAGATGGAGCCGCTCCACGCCGGATGGATGAAGATAGAAGATGCGTCTGGATGCAGACTTCTGCCGGCTTGGATGAAGACTTCGGCCCGCTTGGATGAAGACTTCTGCCAGCTTCGCTGAGGACTTCTGCCGCTTCGTTGAGGATGGATGTCGGGTCTTCAAAAACTGTAAGTAGATCTTCGGGGATTAGTGTTGGTTTTTGGGTGGGTTTTAATTTTAGATTAGGGGTTTGGGCAGAAAAAAAGCTAAAAGCCCTTTTAAAGCCAATGCCCATCCAAATACTCCTTTCAGGGCAATGCCCATCAAAATGTCATTTTCAGGGCAATGAAGAGTTTATTTTTTTTAGATATGTTTTTATTTGGGGGGGTTGGTTGTGTGGTGTGACAAAACCAATCTCGCCACTATACATTGGAGGGCCTGTTATGGAACATTCTTTGGGCTGGAGGTACATGGGCTTAAGGATACCCAGATACTGCATGGAAATATGGAATTTTATATGCTGGACACCCCATGTACTTTCATAACTCTGTCTTATGTCTATGTCACCCTGTATCCATAAATACAGGATGGGTACAGGGTGTGAGTGCCCCTTGTGGGAGCAATTGTGACTCTATAAGCCAAGTGGGCATAAAAGACTTTATAGCTAATAAGAACTGTTCCTATATTCTGTAATAAGATGTATTCTATGTATGTTTAAGATCTGATTGTGTCTCAGGAGCCTGTCTAGGTAAACTGATTGGGTTTTGTGTGATTATGTTAACTAGACTGCCCAACATCAGATTGTCTGAGTACTTAATATGTTAATCTGTTTTACCTGTGAATAGACAATTCTTAGAGGTTTGATGCATTGTTCATATGTTTGCTTTACTGTTTAACCAATGCCCTCTGTAACCTGAATCCAGGGTTATATTCAACCCCCCCATCTGGGGTCAAAACCTGTATAAATACTAGGCATTCAGCCTTTAATAAATATATTCTTTTTTAAACCTGAAATGTGGAGCTTGGTCTCATGTTTGCAGGGAAACTGATCGAGGTTGTGAAGTGCTGATTCTGTATGCAGGACATTGTTCCCTGGTATTAACCCTTGGTATCCTGTTGGTACCATAACAATTGGTGGCAAGCGACGGAATGAACCTTATCGCCCAGAAGAGCAACTACACAAGCCAGTAACCTCAGGAAGAGGGGGATTATTACAATACTGACTAAGATGGAAAAGAGAAAAGTAAATTTTGCAGCTTTTAAAAACTTCCTGGAAACAGAAGGAGAGATTGATGGGTACCTTGCGGATTTTGAGAGGCAATGTGCACTACACAAGGTACCCACAGAGGACTGGGTCATGATATTATCTGGAAAATTATCCGGCCGGGCCAGAGAGGCTTTTCGGGCCATTCCAGATGAGGAAGTCAGGGATTATAATACTGTAAAAGAGGCTCTGCTCTCCAGGTATGCGGTTACACCGGAGGCGGTTCAGAGACACTGTTAAATTAGCTGGAGATTCCTACCTTGAGTGGGCATGTAAGGTGCACCGCACAGCAGCTCACTGGATAGCGGGGTGCCAAGCCATATCTGGGGAAGAGGTGCTGCAGCTATTCCTGTTGGAACATTGCTTCGACAAGTTACCCGCAGGAGTTCGAGAGTGGGTTCGGGACCGTAAACCCTCCACCCTGCAGGAAGCGGCTCACTTGGCAGATGAGTATACGGATGCCCGAAAACTGGACACTGCTACCACTAAGCCCCCTGCTAGAGTGGAGTACAGACCCCCAGTCACCCCAGCAGCTGCCAGTTACCAAACCCCGGCGCACCGCTATACCACATGGCCTCCGGCCACGAACTACCCTCAGAGAGCCCTGTTCAATTTGCAGTGCTACTCACAACCTATTCGATGCTTTAGATGTAAGCAACTAGGGCACAAAAGACCAGAGTGTCCCCTAAACGCAGCGAACCAAGCGCAGTCCTGGAGAAGACCCGCCGGCGGAATCCCACGTAATCCTCAGCCTGCGGCCCGCTACGTAGAGGCGCAAGAATGCTGGAGCATCCTACATGAGGCAGACCTTGTGCAAGCTGCCCACCGGAATAACCGGCAACTGGTTAAAGTGAATGGGAAGAAGGTCAGTGGTCTACGGGATACTGGTGCTACCATGACCTTGCTTCAAAAGAACTTGGTGTCTGAGAAACAGTACACTGGAGACACTGTGGCTGTGAGGGTAGCAGGGGGCGATGTGTTCAGCCTACCTGTTGCCAGGGTACATTTGGATTGGGGAGTGGGCGCTAGACCTGTGAATGTGGGGGTCAAGAAGGACTTACCTGCTGATGTTCTTCTTGGAAATGACTTGGCCCCCCTTGTTTCTGCCTACGCTCCTATGGGTCCCGCTGATGTTAACTCTGTGACTACCCGTGCCCAGATCCGTGCAGCAGAGACTGACCCACCTGCTGCTAAGCCCCAGGACGCTGAGCTCAGTAAATCTCTATCCGCTATTGATATGTGGAGGTCCCGTTACAATGCGCTGATGAAGGAGAAGAGGAGCGCAGAGGAAAAAGCACGTTTAGAACGTGAATCTCTGCTAGACAAGCTGCACAGACAGACTGCAGAAAACACCAGCTTGAGAGTGGGACATGAAACCTTAAAGACAAACTTAGCGACACTTGAGGAGAAGCTGACGCTGGCTCATAGTGAGGTGCAGCAACTCAAGGGCACCCTATGTCAGTATGAAGGGATTGTGGATACCTATAAAGAGCAGGTACAGAAAACTCGTAAAGAAGCTGATGGGATTTTGAAGGACTGTTTGGCCCTGGTCTGGGCACTGAGGAATTTGAACCCTTGTTTGTATGGACAGGAATTCTCTCTCATAACGGGGATTCAGATGGATTGTCCCAGCAAACTGACATGCCTACCAGGCGCTCTGGTGGTATATATTGCACAGTATATACCCTGGACAGCTGAGCATGACAAACCAGAGGGAGAGGAGTTTGATGGTCCTGGTTTGTTATGGGAGTCCTTTGCAGAGCCTGACTTTGGGAGCCCTGCGCAGACCAGACTTCAGGACATTTTCTATGAGAGGGAGGCTAGGCATGACTGGGCTGACCCCCATGAAGTAGAGCCAGACCTGGCTCACTTAGCAGCCCTGGAGTGGGAACTGGAGCAGGACTACCGAGATCTCTTCCACTCCATTGGGAAGGCTCAGCAGGACAGCAAGGTGAAAGACCCAGATCCAGACCCATCCAGCTGGGAAGATATTGTGGAGATTTACTGGGAAGGACCCCAGGTGGCCGGTGGAGATGGGACCGAGGTCTCTCCACCGGTCCTGCAGGGAATTGGGAGCCCAGACTCCATTCCCCAGCGGCAGGCTGCGTTACAAGGGGTAGGGACAGTTGGTCCTGTCCCCCAGCAACACGGCTGTTTAGCCAAAGGGGAGACGATTGGTCTCCCCCTCCAGCAGCACAGCTATGTATCCAAAGGGGAGACAGTCGGTCTCCCCCTCCAGCAACCAGGCTCCCACCAGGCTACTTCCATGGTAGTGCTGGCACCCGGGCAGAGTACAGCTGGTCTCTGCCCACCTCGCAACCCACCAATTCAGCGTACCAGTCCCCCACACAGCTGTGGTGAGGCACCTGGACATGGACAAGTTTTCCCCGTACTCAGGTGTAGTAACCATTTATTGTGGGTGGGCTGTACTACTAATTGTGTTTTATGGGTGGGTTGCTGGACTAACCAGGGCACTGACCGGCAGGAGGTCAGATACCCTGTTAGTCTGTTTGGAAAAGGGGAGAGATGTGACAAAACCAATCTCGCCACTGTACATTGGAGGGCCTGTTTTGGAACATTCTTTGGGCTGGAGGTACATGGGCTTAAGGATACCCAGAGACTGCATGGAAATATGGAATTTTATATGCTGGACACCCCATGTACTTTCATAACTCTGTCTTATGTCTATGTCACCCTGTATCCATAAATACAGGATGGGTACAAGTTGTGAGTGCCCCTTGTGGGAGCAATTGTGACTCTATAAGCCAAGTGGGCATAAAAGACTTTATAGCTAATAAGAACTGTTCCTATATTCTGTAATAAGATGTATTCTATGTATGTTTAAGATCTGATTGTGTCTCAGGAGTCTGTCTAGGTAAACTGATTTGGTTTTGTGTGATTATGTTAACTAGACTGCCCAACATCAGATTGTCTGAGTACTTAATATGTTAATCTGTTTTACCTGTGAATAGACAATTCTTAGAGGTTTGATGCATTGTTCATATGTTTGCTTTACTGTTTAACCAATGCCTTCTGTAACCTGAAGCCAGGGTTATATTCAACCCCCCCATCTGGGGTCAAAACCTGTATAAATACTAGGCATTCAGCCTTTAATAAATATATTCTTTTTTAAACCTAAAATGTGGAGCTTGGTCTCATGTTTGCAGGGAAACTGATCGAGGTTTTGAAGTGCTGATTCTGTATGCAGGACATTGTTCCCTGGTATTAACCCTTGGTATCCTGTTGGTACCGTAACATGTGGATGGTGGGTTTTACTGTTGGGGGCATTTGTATTTTTATTTACAGGTAAAATAGCTGATTTATTTGGGGCAATGCCCTGCAAAAGGCCCTTTTAAGGGCCATTGGTAGTTTATTGTAGGCTAGGGTTTTTTTTTATTGGGGGGGGGGGCTTTTTTATTTTCTTACGGCTAGATTTAGAGTTTTGTCGGTAACGACCCGCGTAGCTAACGCTGGCTTTTTTCTGGCACCTTTAAAATAACTCTGGTATTGAGAGTCCACAGAATGGCTGCGTTAGGCTCCAAAAAAGGAGCGTAGAGCATATTTAACGCAACTGCAACTCTCGATACCAGAGTTGCTTATGGACGCGGCCAGCCTCAAAAACCTGCTCGTGCACGATTCCCCCATAGGAAACAATGGGGCTGTTTAAGCTGAAAAAAAACCTAACACCTGCAAAAAAGTCGCGTTCAGCTCCTAACGCAGCCCCATTGTTTGCTATGGGGAAACAATTCCTACGTCTGCACCTAACACTCTAACATGTACCCCGAGTCTAAACACCCCTAACCTTACACTTATTAACCCCTAATCTGCCGCCCCCGCTATCGCTGACCCCTGCATATTATTATTAACCCCTAATCTGCCGCTCCGTAAACCGCCGCTACTTACATTATCCCTATGTACCCCTAATCTGCTGCCCCTAACACCGCCGACCCCTATATTATATTTATTAACCCCTAATTTGCCCCCCACAACGTCGCCTCCACCTGCCTACACTTATTAACCCCTAATCTGCCGACCGGACCGCACCGCTATTATAATAAAGTTATTAACCCCTAATCCGCCTCACTAACCCTATAATAAATAGTATTAACCCCTAATCTGCCCTCCCTAACATCGCCGACACCTAACTTCAAACATTAACCCCTAATCTGCCGACTGGAGCTCACCGCTATTCTAATAAATTGATTAACCCCTAAAGCTAAGTCTAACACTAACACCCCCCTAACTTAAATATAATTTAAATCTAACGAAATTAATTAACTCTTATTAAATAACTTATTCCTATTTAAAGCTAAATACTTACCTGTAAAATAAATCCTAATATAGCTGCAATATAAATTATAATTATATTATAGCTATTTTAGGATTTATATTTATTTTACAGGTAACTTTGTATTTATTTTAACCAGGTACAATAGCTATTAAATAGTTAAGAACTATTTAATAGTTACCTAGTTAAAATAAGTACAAAATTACCTGTAAAATAAATCCTAACCTAAGTTACAATTAAACCTAACACTATACTATCATTAAATTAATTAAATAAAATACCTACAATTACCTACAATTAAACCTAACACTACACTATCAATACATTAATTAAATACAATACCTACAAATAACTACAGTGAAATAAACTAACTAAAGTACAAAAAATAAAAAAAAACTAAGTTACAAAAAATAAAGAAATATTTACAAACATTAGAAATATATTACAACAATTTTAAACTAATTACACCTACTCTAAGCCCCCTAATAAAATAACAAAGCCCCCCAAAATAAAAAAAAATGCCCTACCCTATTCTAAATTACTAAAGTTCAAAGCTCTTTTACCTTACCAGCCCTGAACAGGGCCCTTTGCGGGGCATGCCCCAAGAAGTTCAGCTCTTTTGACTGTAAATAAAAAACATACAATACCCCCCCAACATTACAACCCACCACCCACATACCCCTAATCTAACCCAAACCCCCCTTAAATAAACCTAACAATAAGTCCCTGAAGATCTCCCTACCTTGAGTCGTCTTCACCCAGCCGAGCCAAATTCTTCATCCAAGCGGAGCAAGAAGAGGTCCTCCATCCGGTAGAAGTCTTCATCCAAGCGGGCAGAAGAGGTCTTCCATCCGATTGAAGTCTTCATCCAAGCGGGATCTTCTATCGTCATCCATTCGGAGCGGAGCGGCAGCATCCTAAAGACCTCCGACGCGGAACATCCATCCTGGCCGACGACTGAACGACGAATGCCGGTTCCTTTAAATGACGTCATCCAAGATGGCGTCCCTTGAATTCCGATTGGCTGATAGGATTCTATCAGCCAATCGGAATTAAGGTAGGAATATTCTGATTGGCTGATGGAATCAGCCAATCAGAATCAAGTTCAATCCGATTGGCTGATTGGATCAGCCAATCGGATTGAACTTGATTCTGATTGGCTGATGGAATCAGCCAATCAGAATATTCCTACCTTAATTCCGATTGGCTGATAGAATCCTATCAGCCAATCGGAATTTGAGGGACGCCATCTTGGATGACGTCATTTAAAGGAACCGTCATTCGTCGTTCAGTCGTCGGCCAGGATGGATGTTCCACGTCAGAGGTCTTCAGGATGCTGCCGCTCCACTCCGGATGGATGACGATAGAAGATCCCACTTGGATGAAGACTTCAATATGGAAGACCTCTTCTGCCCCGCTTGGATGAAGACTTCTACCGGATGGAGGACCTCTTCTTGCTCCGCTTGGATGAAGAATTTGGCTCGGCTGGGTGAAGACGACTCAAGGTAGGGAGATCTTCAGGGGCTTAGTGTTAGGTTTATTTAAGGGGGGTTTGGGTTAGATTAGGGGTATGTGGGTGGTGGATTGTAATGTTGGGGGGGGGTATTTTATGTTTTTTTTTACAGGCAAAAGAGCTGAACTTCTTGGGGCATGCCCCGCAAAGGGCCCTGTTCAGGGCTGGTAAGGTAAAAGAGCTTTGAACTTTAGTAATTTAGAATAGGGTAGGGCATTTTTTTATTTTGGGGGGCTTTGTTATTTTATTAGGGGGCTTAGAGTAGGTGTAATTAGTTTAAAATTGTTGTAATATATTTCTAATGTTTGTAAATATTATTTTATTTTTTGTAACTTATTTTTTTTTTTTTTTTTTTGTACTTTAGTTAGTTTATTTCATTTTAGTTATTTGTAGGTATTGTATTTAATTAATGTATTGATAGTGTAGTGTTAGGTTTAATTGTAGGTAATTGTAGGTATTTTATTTAATTAATTTAAAGATAGTATAGTGTTAGGTTTAATTGTAACTTAGGTTAGGATTTATTTTACAGGTAATTTTGTAATTATTTTAACTATTTTAGCTATTAAATAGTTCTTAACTATTTAATAGCTATTGTACCTGGTTAAAATAAATACAAAGTGGGGGGCGGAGCCAACTGCCTATGTGACCGGCCGCACTTTACAGGAGCTCCGGCTCTCATTTCAGAATATCAAGTCAAAATTATGCCTTAAGACATACTATCACTATTTTATTGATTGCCTATATGTGCTTTCTACATAAGTTACCTGCCTAAATAGGTTTGAATAGCCTAATAGCACGTTTCAGCTCTTTTGGATCTCACCACGTGGCTTGGCGGTGAAATAGATACAGCAAATCTCCCATCCATCGACAAGGAGGGTCATTATCTACACCCAATCTACTGATCGATATCGCTAAGGACTCCTCTGTAGCGATCTTAACTGCTGTTTCAACACCCTTTCGAGAGACATGGAGGACGTAGAGGAGTGGGAGGAAACAGCTTTCGGCTTTCTAGAGGCCTCCTTCCAGCTTCTGAAGGCGCTTGTGACAAAGACCCACGCTGCGAACACCCACAATCACCTACCTACCAACCAAGCCATACAACACTGTGGGACATATGAGGAGGAGGTGCGCTCACTTACCACGGCCGTTCACAAGCCCATTGCCGAGGCTGCAGCCATACAGCAGAGAGCACAACTAGTCCAGCAGAGCCCAGCACAAAGATGGCGGGCGGTAGCCCGACAGATATTATACCCCTATTTTGCCCAGGTAGCGCCCGACTTCAACAATGACAGCGGAGGTCCGGGAGAGACCCTAGGATTTGGCTGGCAGCCTAACATACAGGCATCGCGCTCAAATCTCCTGGCGGAGATATCGGGTGAGCTCAAGCATACTAGCAGCAATGTGAGACTCCTATACTTCTTTATCCTGTCAGACCTGTCTCTTGCGCCTCTCATGTTGATCGACATAGTTGACAGAGAGCTGCCTGTCGGAGTAACTCCGGTTAATAATGGGCTCGCAAGATCTGGAATGGGCTAATTAGATAACTCCCTACTGAAGCTGTCCTCATGGCTGAGTACCTGTTTGCCGATTTTCAGAACTATCGCATCTGGACATGGCCATAATATCTGGCAGCTTGTTTACCTATCTCAACTGTAATTTTGCTTGTTTCTCAATAGATTAGCCATTCTAGAGTCATCTCACCCATGGTAACTACCCCTCAGTGGGGTCACCTATGTTGACTGGCTTTCATATTGCACCCTGATTTATTAGTTTCTGCAGACCCCTTATAGAATGAGAGACATTTAATTTCATATCACAGTACTGTTGGTTAAATACTCTATTATTGATGTCTATTCTTTATGTTACACTAACTGCATGGTATGGGTTATTTCATATATAGACAACAAAAGATCCTTAAACATTATATTATATACTCTAAAGTAATTACCCAATTACCTATGTCATACTGTTTATTATATATGTTCCTATTTTCCCATGGGTTGCCGGACATAACTTTAATGTGACTATTTTCTGCTTTCCTTTATTGTGCTCATAAGTGTTTACAGTCTCAAGACATAGGATATAATAATCTAGCTGCAGTATAACAGGATTAGCCTTAATTAGGGTTAAGCCACTTCTATACCTACTGCCTATAATTAATGCCTGAATGGGATTGAAACAGTCTTACGCTTACTGCCGATGGGCAAAGGGCCCTTGCCCGACGGCAGTCTTAATTTCCTCTTAAAGTCCCTACTTGTATTTAAGAGGCTGCTAGGCTTCCATGCATAATACGAGGCGGGTCCTTGTTTAAAATACTGCCCAGATAACCAGCACTTTGAGACTTATATGGTTGCATGTCAGTTTATATGTTTTCATCCCTTATGGGCCAGAGTTCAGGTTGCTCATACGAGACATACTTATGTTCCAAATTAATATATATCTGTTGGAAGCAATGCCTAAAGGTCAATAAGCCCGCTAGTTAATTAAGCTTATAGATTCCACTTTACGGAACATATTTCCCATTTAATTATCTACTTCATTCTAACTCCCACCTCCCCCCCCCCCACCACCCCCACAATAAGTCTCCCAATTTGGGAGAACTCTGTGCGCGGTTTATCTTACCCATACCGCATAATACATTTTATACCATATCCATATATTATATTATGTCAGCAAAGGAATGGCGCCCTTACTGCATCTATTGTCTGACATTCTAATTGCCATCCTATTCTAACTCACCATGTTTTATATACTGCATCATACCTATATATTCTATTGTGTTTTCTAATTATATAAGTGGTGATCTTTTGGTTGCTATTCGCTGTTTACCATATGTGCTTATATATATACATTGATTATTGCATTCAGTTTACCATGTATACCTATATCTACCGATTATTGCACTATACCTACATATCTTATTACATTATTCAATTCTAGAAAGAACTCCTTTAATGTTAAAATTATTCAACAGCATAAGTGGTCAATCACTATATTTTTATAGGTCCATTTACATTTCTCACTTTCCTCTCCTATAGTAAGTACAGAGGGTGCCTAAATACTAAGTGAGGAAATTCATCTTGTTTAGCATATGTTTTGTTAATGTTGCTTGAAATATATCTTGTTAATCTACTTTAACACATATTTATAGAAAAGAGGTTCCTGACTCTTCAATAGTATAGCCTATGCTGTAGATCTTATTTATCTAGATGGAAGTAGTATATGTGAAAAGTACCATCTATGTATGTTCTGTATGATATTCTTTTGCATAAGCTGTATTGGTTTTTCGCATAACCTCAATAAAAACTTTATAAAAAAAAATAAATAAATAAATACAAAGTTACCTGTAAAATAAATATAAATCCTAAAATAGCTATAATATAATTATAATTTATATTGTAGCTACATTAGGATTTATTTTACAGGTAAGTATTTAGCTTTAAATAGGAATAAGTTATTTAATAAGAGTTAATTTATTTTGTTAGAATAAAATTATATTTAATTTAGGGGGGTGTTAGGGTTAGGGTTAGAATTAGCTTTAGGGGTTAAAAAATTTATTAGAGTAGCTGTGAGCTCCGGTCGGCAGATTAGGGGTTAATTATTGTAGGTAGCTGGCTGCGACGTTGTGGGGGGCAGGTTAGGGGTTAATAAATATAATATAGGGGTCGGCGGTGTTAGAGGCAGCAGATTAGGGGTACATAAGGATAACGTAGGTGGCGGCGCTTTGCGGTCGGCAGATTAGGGGTTAATAAGTGTAGGTAGGTAGCGCCGACGTTGTGGGGGGCAGGTTAGGGGTTAATAAATATAATATAGGGGTCGGCGGTGTTAGGGGCAGCAGATTAGGGGTACATAAGTATAACGTAGGTGGCGGTCGGCAGATTAGGGGTTAAAAAAATTTAATCGAGTGGCGGCGATGTGGGGGGACCTCGGTTTAGGGGTACATAGGTAGTTTATGGGTGTTAGTGTACTTTAGAGTACAGTAGTTAAGAGCTTTATGAACCGGCGTTAGCCCAGAAAGCTCTTAACTCCTGACTTTTTTCTGCGGCTGGAGTTTTGTCGTTAGATTTATAACGCTCACTTCAGCCACGACTCTAAATACCGGAGTTAGAAAGATCCTATTGAAAAGATAGGATACGCAATTGACGTAAGGGGATCTGCGGTATGGAAAAGTCGCGGCTGAAAAGTGAGCGTTAGACCCTTTTTTTAATGACTCCAAATACCGGCGGTAGCCTAAAACCAGCGTTAGGAGCCTCTAACGCTGGTTTTCACGGCTACCGCCAAACTCCAAATCTAGGCCATAGGGCTCTTAAATTTGGTGTAATTAGTTTAAATATTTGATAGTTTATTTTTTATTTTGTGTAACTTAGTTTTTTTTTTTTTTTGTAAGTTAGTTTTTAGTTTTTTGTAACAGTAATATTTAATAGTAGATTTAAATAATTTGAGTAGGGTTAGGTGTTTAAATATGTAATATAGTTTAATGTAATTTTAGTATAATAGGGTAGATTAATTATTAGTTTAATATAGTTTAATGTCATTTTAGTATAATAGGGTAGATTAATTATTAGTTTAATATAGTTGAATGTAATTTTAGTATAATAGTTAGGGTAGATTAATTATTAGTTTAATATAGTTTAATGTAATTTTAGGATAATAGGGTAGGTTAATTAAAAGTTTAATATAGTTTAATTTAATTCTACAGGCTCCGGGAGTAGAGGGATAGGGGTTAATACATTTATTTAGTTGCAGCAATGTCCGGGAGCAGCGGGATAGGGGCTAATTAATTTTTTTTGTGGCGGCGGGGTCCAGGAACGGTGGAATAGTGGTTAATAACATTATGTAGGTGGCGGCGATGTTGGGGCGGCAGATTAGGGGTGTTTAGGCTCAGGGTTTATGTTAGGGTGTTAAGTGTAAACTTTACTGGTTTTCTACCATAGAAATCAATGGGGTATCAGGCAGCAGCAAACATGAGCTTTTGCTGCTTTCAGACTCCCATTGATTCCTCTGACATCCACGGCCTCCAGGGTGGCGGATTGAAAACCAGGTACGCTGGGCCGGAATAGCCGTGAGCGTACCGGTTAGAGGTTTGATAACTAGCAAAAGTTGTCAGATAGTGCCGAATTTGTATTTGGAACATCTGTAATAACGTAAGCATCGATCTGTCTCGGATTGAGACCGGTGGATCGTATGTTACATCACAAATTTCAGCTTTTGCCAGTCTGTAGGCTTTGATAAATGAGGCAAATCAGGCTTGCCACAATTACGCTGCGGAATTCCAACGTATTTGCGGTTGACGGCTAGATGAATAGGCCTCTTAGTATCTTTATTTGAACATCAGGATCCAGTACATTTTTGGTTCAGCACCAGGGTAGGGCTTGCTGATTGGTGACTAAGGGCTCCATGGCAGCGAAAGCTGCTCCGGTGCCCTTGTGGGGCAGGTTCTCATATGCTGCTTCTTACACCACCTCTGAGGTAGCGGGGAGAAATTACTGAGGGCTCGCTTGAGCTTGTAATGATACATACAGGCAGCGGATCCTGTTAATCCGTTGCCCGTATGTAGCAAAGGCGAGCGGACAACTTCTCGAGTGGAGAAGCTTGACCGCTCGCTCCTTCATACATGGGGCCCTTAATGTACATATTTGAGTCTGTGTGGGATAGGAAGGTACAAATTTAAATGTGCATGAATTCATTTCATGCATTTAAATTCAAGCATTTTGTGCAATATACCTACATTACCAAAATGCTTCTAGGAAAATGTATTACTGTTTCAGCAGCATATGTACATATGCTACATGTGACCAGAAGATCAGGATTCAAACACCATGTCTACTAAGAAAACTTCAGGTGGTTGTGTCATACAAGCCACTGTTGATTCTCTGAGAAGGTGTCTTTAAATGTATATGTATATGCTACACTGGGATTGGTTGATCAGGTCAGTAGTGCATTTATAACCTTCCCTTACTGGCCACAGCAAAGGAAGTATGACAAACAACACTAAAAAGGTTTTCAAATGGGGTGTATCCCTGAATTACAAACCAATTTAAATTTTCTTAGCAACATTTTAATTTTTTTAAAACTTTAATTTTATTTAAATCAATGTGTCTATTAATTTCTGATGCACCGGTGCATAGAATTGGCTTGAATGTCTCTTTCAATTAAAAAATAATACTCCCTTCTTAACAGGTTTATGTTTTCTATTTTATCACCTTCATGTACTAAATTAAATTAATATTTTTTAAAAAAATTGAAATCAGGGTAGCAAGAGATAATAAAAAAAAAATGAAGTTTAAAACAATTAAATTATATTAACAAACAGGAAACTTCTTGACATATGTTAGAAGTGACTAATGAACTATATTTTAATGTAATTTCAAAGGCCAGGCAGGATAACCATCTGCACTCTCCGGGCTTGAGATGCAAACTACTGACTACCAATCTGTTTTTTTATGAGTTTGATAAACTATAAAACTATTTAACTCCTCCAAACCTATGTAAGAACCTAACTTTAAATATCTATAAAAAAAATTGGAAGTGCTGTTGTGATTACAAAAAGCACTTAAAGCAAACATAAGTGGTCAGTATCACTAGAGAATGTTATGGTCAGTTCCTCAAGCACTCCTGTCAGGACATATTTTTAACTAATGGACATCAGAACAGAGACATCAAATGAAACATGACTTGGATTTTTTTCCACATGATCTTTTAATATTGTAATTAATTACCAGTACATTTCCTATACACAAGCAAAAGAACAAGCAAGGGAATAGTAATTTAGTGACTGTGTTAATTTAAATTGCCATATGTGCATCGCAGTCTGCCAATGAATATTTTATACATAGGTAGTAAAAACATAAAGTTAGAAAGTCTTCATGTAGAAAAAATAAATGCTTAATGTGAGATATATACAGTAGATGATAGATGATAGATAGATAGATGATAGATAGATAGATAGATAGATAGATAGATAGATAGATAGATAGATGATAGCAGGAACATATTCTAGATCTTAAATGTTGGAATACTATCAGGTTTTGTTTTATACTTTATTATACCTACATAATAGACAGGCAGACAGAGAGACACAGAGAGAGAGAGAGAGAGAGAGAGAGAGAGAGAGAGAGAGAGAGAGAGAGAGAGAGAGATAGACAGACAGACAGACAAATAGATAGATAGATAGATAGATAGATAGATAGATAGATAGATAGATGATAGATAGATAAATGATAGATAGATAGATAAATGATAGATAGATAGATAGATAGATAGATAGATAGATAGATAGATAGATAGATAGATAATAGGAGCAAATCTAGATCTTAAATGTTGGGGTACTAGCAGGGTTTGTTTTATTCTTTATTATACCTTTATAATAGGGCAGACAGACAGACAGACAGACAGACAGCGATAGATAGATAGATTGATAGATAGATGATAAATAGATAGACAGACAGACAGAAAGATAGATGGTGGATTAGATATATAGATAGACAGATGATAGATAGATAAATGATAGATTGATTGATATATAAATAGGGGTACATTTATCAAGCAGCGGATGCTGTAATCTAACCCCGAAGAAGCAGCCAATGTGCAGGGGGCAGCATTGCACAAGTATTTCACTAGAAATGCTTGTGCAATGTTAAATGCTGACAGCGTATGCTGTTGGCATTTATTGATGTCCGGTGGACATAATCCACTACAGCAGATCATGTCCGCTCAACATTTGATAAATCTACCCCATAGTATGAACAGATCTAGATCTTAAATGTTAGTATCAGGGTTTGATTTATACTTTATTATACCTATATACTAATATACCTATATACTAATATACCTATATACTATAATGTAGAAAAAAAAATCAGTTGTCTTGTAGTTCTGTATTGGTAATTCCGTCATTAGTCCTGGGTTTTATCTAATATGAAATTAGAGTCATTTCTTATTTTCAATGTATTTATTTATTTATCTTTTAGTTTATTAGACAGCTTTCTAACCATATTAAAGTTTGATTTGCTATATTTATTAACAATGTATTAAGAGTTAATCTATAACACAATACATTTAATCTATATCACAATACATTTTGTGTGCAGTTGGGATAAGATATCCCTGACACAGTGCCTTAGTCAGCTAGAAACATAGTTTGGATTGGCTATACTATATATTTTATTACAACATTTTCAAGACAGACATGTATTTGTTATACTTCTTGCCAAGTCTTCCTTTCATCGCTTTCCAGTTGCCCCTGAGCTTTAGGTGTTTTCACAACTCATAGAAATTCTTGGTGTGTACTGTCTGCACGGTGTGAGGTCCAAGTAGCTTGATCTTTATCACTCTCCCTGTCAAAAACATGCCCACATAAAAATTCAAACCAGACCCCTGGTCCTTCAGCTCCTCTGCCATATGATACATCAGATCAGTTCCTGCAGCCCATCTATCAGCCTCATACCTATTATAGGACTCTAACCCTGTAGCCCCTCTCTGACATCAGACTTTAGATCACACCCCATGAACCTGCAGCCCCTCTTTCAGCCACATGCAGACATCAGACCTCAGATCAGACCCCAGCCCCTCCAGTCCATCTATCAGCCACATATATATATAGGACCCTAACCCTGTAGCCCCTCTTTGAGATCAGACTTCAGATCACACCCCATGAACCTGCAACTCCTCTTTCAGCCGCATGCTGACATCAGACCTCAGATCAGACCCCGGCCCCTGCAGCCGATCTATCAGCCACATACCCATACTAGACCCTAACCCTGCAGTCTTCCTTTCAGCCATTTAAAGGGACATAAAACAAATTGGGAGAGAGACAAAATGTAATATGTACTTTAATTACTTTACCTGCAAATGTATACAGCAGTGCCTCACCATTAACCCTTTCTTTTTAGTTTATGAATTGTAAAGCTCTAACTCCCCCCACACATTTCCTTCTATGGCTGTATCTATATCTATTGTTGTTTTGTTAGAATGCAAAAGTGCATAGGGATTATCTGCTGGAGCATGCCTGGAAGCTGTGAACTCAGTTGAAATACAATGCCAGATCACACCTCATAAAGACCATCTTTCAGGGACATATTGACATCAGACCTCAGACCACACTCCATTACCCTGCATCCCTTCTTTCAGCAATTTAACCACATTAGATCTCATACCAGACTCCTGGACCTGTAGATAATAACCATAATGCAGTTATTCAGGTGGCTCTCTTTGGGTACTGTTACCCCTCTTCACAGTGTGTAACATCTTTCATGCACCACATATGTGGCCTGTGTATAAACATAAATTGAAAGTAGGAGACCTTGGGACTTGACTGTCTCAGAATGCAGACGCACCAAAACATGTTTCACCCTAGACTACTGGTTGAGAAATCTCATATAACATACACATTTGTCTCTGACTGGTCGCAAGAAGAGAAATTACATCGGCACACCAGACTTCCTTTACAAGTGTATCTCTGAACTGCTCTTAATTTGCAAAACCTTATACATTATGCTTATAAAATCCTAGTATTAAATTATTTTAATATAGTTCTTTTGTAATACAGTGCTTAATTGCTGATACATGAGCCTAATGTTCCCTTAAAACAGCTCTGCTCTAAAGAGTGAAATAGCAGATTTAAGTTTAAAAAAATTCAACACATATTACTTTAACTATAGTGCCGTAGGGCAAAAAAGGGCAAACCTCATTCACATTGCAGCCAGACCCAGCATATAAGCAGTTTCTCGTATCATGAATTAATTTGCTTTACTGCCAAAACAAGGATGTATGTAGTCAACACTCCAACAAAAAAAGGTTACTTTAAAGTAAGTCAAAAATACAAACGGTTCATGCTGACAAACCTGTTAAAGTTTCTAAGAAATCATACTGTTTGACATTAGCAAATGAAAATACTTTAATTGGCAGCTTATACTTTAGATGTCCTTAGGGCTTATGACATATCCAGAGAAGATATGCAGACCTTACACTGTAATTAGAAGGCTTTCCTGATCATGCAAATGTGCTGAAACCTTTTTTTTTATTATTTTTGTATTCATTTAGCAGCCACCTAATTATTATTAGGAAAAACTGGGATAGATTGCCAACAAAAACTTCACATAAACACACATAAAACACAACCCTCCATATGCCCACACACACACACACACACACATATATATATATATATATATATATATATATATATATATATATATATATATATATATATATATATATATATATATATATATATATATATACATAAATATATAAATATATATATGCATGCATATGCACACACATATAAACATGCACACATATGGGGTAATCTAAAAAGTAAAAAAATACAGTGGGCCACTCCTAGTGCAGGTGAGTAAGTTAGATTAAACCCACTTTTTGTTCCCAACAGATGGATACTCACAAAGGGTAAAACACACTATAGTGCAATTGTAGCCTGCTGGGTATATTATAGTGGCCCAGCTCACATTATAACCAGGGTTGTTTGCTGCTCCAAATTCAACACATATTACCTGCCTGAGGAAACAGCATGGTTAGCGCTGAGAAACGCGTAGCGTGTTATACTGATAAAATTGATTCATTTTTATCTGTGAAATTGTTTTTACATTTTTATTATAAACCCTTTTTTTATATACTGGAGTCTCCGTTCCTTCATTGATTGCCAAAAGAATTTGGAGCAGCAAACAACCTTGGTTATAATGTGCGCTGGGCCACTATAATATACCCAGCAGGCTACAATTGCACTATAGTGTGCTTTACACTTTGTGAGTATCCATCTGTTGGGAACAAAAAGTGGGTTTAATCTAACTTACTCACCTGCACTAGAAGTTGCCCTCTGTATTTTTTTACTTTTTATATTGCATATAATAACTTTCTTCAGAAGGAGCTGCCCTTGAACTGGTGCACAGTCAACTGGGACACTGCAGATTTCCCAGACCGTTTACCTAGGCATTATCTTTGCCTCCAAAATTTGTGAGTATAACTTTTTCTGATAAAAATTGCCCTATTACATATTGGCTACACTAGGAGGTGCCCTTTCTTCTCTTTTCATTTCTACACATATGGGGTAGCCAAAGAAGTGCAGTGCCAGGCTACAGTAAGGTACTTAAGGGAGCTGGATAGAGGGGTAAGCATTTAAAACACTTGATCTCAGCTTGCACTTTCAAACAGTCTGGGATTTAAAAAAAATAGACATGTTTAAATAGATAGATAAATAAATAAATAGATAGATAATAGATACATAAATAGACAGACAGACTGACAGAGAGGTAGATAGATAGATAGATAGATAGATAGATAGATAGATAGATAGATAGATAGATAGATAATAGATACATAAAGAGATTGACAGACAGAAAGGCAGACAGACTGACAGAGAGGTAGGTAGATAGATAAATAGATAGATAGATAGATAGATAGATAGATAGATAGATAGATAGATAGATAGATTATATATAAAGCTATTTATAGAATATCTATTTTAAAAGAAAAAAGAAAAAAAGTGAAAACAGGAATGTCAGGCATTTATATTCAAATACATTAAAACAGTGGACAGTTTAAATAGGGGGTTGATGGATCAACAACTTGTGACTTTTATAAGGTCCTGATGAGCTACAAAACCATGAAAATCACAAAAAAATGTTGGATGTTTGGGAGCTCTGCAGGGGGGTCTATTTCAATCCATTAGATGAGCCACCTGAGTATCAAATGAGTTTTATAAATGCCAGTACCCTGTGCAATAATAAGCAAGATGGATGTATCTTCTTGAAGAGGAAGTACACACCTTGTAACTCCAATAGATTTCCGCTGTCTTGCAATACATTATCATTCTAGGTTAGTGTGAAAAAAATGCAATGCATTAACACCTGCTGCAATAGCTTTTCAATAGCCAAACTCCCGCCATCACTTGTCTTATTTGGAGAAGCCAAGACTTATTACTGGAATAAGCAATGGTGGCTACAATAAGCCACCAATCTGCAAGCGCTACCCAGGTGCTGAACCAAATAAGCGTACATTCCCGCTTTTCAATTAAATAAGCCAAGAGGACGAAGAAAAATTGATAATAGGAGGAAATCAGACATTGCTTAAAATTGCATGTTCTATCTGAATCATGAAAGAAAATATTTTTGTTTCATATTCCTTTAAGCAGGAGATCTGATCCTCTGACATTACAAAGGTCATCAACAAATTTATCAACACAGTCAAAATTCAAACATAGCTAATTCAGAATCAGAGTAGAAAGTCACAAGCTTTAGGGCAAATGGTAGATTATATGATAAGATATGTTGGGGGGAAAATTTCCAATGTAAGGCTATATAAGGCTTAAAAATAAGGATTAGATGCTCTTAAAATAACCTAACCAGAAACATCCAAAAACGAGATTTAAATGTATGTGATGACTAAAGAATGATGATGAGATGCTTGAGTATGAGAAACATCAACCATATCTGAGATCAGCAAATACAAACTACATCAGCTAAAAGGAAAATTTATTGATTCAACTGATTGCATAATGTAGATAATTTTGTTCGCTCTATATGTAATAGTAAGTTTTTAGTGGCATAAATAAGTCCTATGTTAACTAATTCAATCCACACTGTAAGTCACCCAATTCAAGGTCATTATGATCCACCCACCCAATAAGCCCTCCACCTAAGACTCCCCATCCCCTGTGAAAATCCAACCAAAGGTTTTCCACCTAACCATGCAAGGACCATTCATGGTAGCCTTCATGTAAAGGATCTTCTTCAAAGGAAATCCCTATTTTAAGGCCAACACCTAGTAAACCATCCAAACAGAAACTCACACATATAGGTTTTTACATTGTCCCCAGTTACACTGTTATCCCTGGGTATCTCCTGTCTTCACTGAAGATTTTGACATTGAATCTTCAAATACTTTTTTTGTCCATCTGAGTTAAATAAATGACAGATTCATCATAGTAAATATCTCAGCACCACCTGAACTGATTAGGCAAATTACCATCTTTATATCATGGGTATCAATTCTCTAATCAATTAAGTAATTAACCAATCAAGACTATGTAAAAGCCTCAGTCTCTGGACTTACCCCCTTTATCTTCTGACTGGCTGGTTTAAAAGATCCTGGATTTGCCGCTAACATAAACACTAATTGCTAGGGTATTAAGATGTCATATAAGTATTTTGGTACTCAATACAGAAATAAATCATAGACTCCCACTGTCCCACATAATCAATAATGAAATGTTACTGACAAGGGGGGGGGGTGTATTAAAGGGACATGAAACCCAAAATATTTGTCATGATTCAGATAGAGAATACCATTTTAAACAACGTTCTAATTTACTTCTGTTATCTAATTTGTTTCATTCTCTTGGTGTTATTTGTTGAAGGAGCAACAATGCACTACTGGTTGCTGACTGAACACATGGGTGAGCCAGTCACAATCGATATATGTATGCATCCACTAATCATCAGCGAGAACCTAGGTTCTTTGCTGCTCCTAAGCTTGCCAAGATAAACCTTTCAGCAAAGGATAACAAGAGAATGAAGCAAATTAAATAATAGAAGTAAATTGGAAAGTTGTTTAAAATTGTATGTTCTATTTATAGCATGAAATAAAATGTTTTGGTTTCATGTCCCTTTAAGTATTACAACAGAGTAAGTAAAGCTAGTGACTTTGCCTCATGTTATTAATTAATGTCATAAAACTTTGAATATTTGTGATATATAACTGAGTACGGCCATTGTGATATATAACTAAGTAGTGAGTACGGCCATTGTGATTTATAACTGAGCAGTGAGTACGGCCATTGTGATATATAACTGAGTAGTGAGTACGGCCATTATAATATATAACTGAGCAGTGAGTACGGCCATTGTGATATATAACTGAGTAGTGAGTACGGCCATTGTGATATATAACTGAGTAGTGAGTACGGCCATTGTGATATATAACTGAGTAGTGAGTACGGCCATTGTGATATATAACTAAGTAGTGAGTACGGCCATTGTGATATATAACTGAGTAGTGAGTACGGCCATTGTGATATATAACTGAGTAGTGAGTACGGCCATTGTGATATATAACTGAGTAGTGAGTATGGCCATTGTGATATATAAGTAAGTAGTGAGTGCGGCCATTGTGATATATAACTAAGTAGTGAGTACGGCCATTGTGATATATAACTAAGTAGTGAGTACGCCCATTGTGATATATAACTGAGTAGTGAGTACGGCCATTGTGATATATAACTGAGTAGTGAGTACGGCCATTGTGATATATAACTGAGTAGTGAGTACGGCCATTATGATATATAACTGAGTAGTGAGTACGGCCATTGTGATATATAACTAAGTAGTGAGTACGGCCATTGTGATATATAACTGAGTTTCTGCACATAAAGAGTACAAAAAGCATTTGGAATATGTTTTTAGACACAAACACTTTGTAATATAGTTGGTTTCAAATATATTTAATAAGACATCACAACAATAAGAATTATTTCATCTTACAAATGTTTGTATAAGAAATATTTTCAAGGTGAGCAGTGAGAATTTTTGTTTGTAATTTATTAATAGCCTGTTTGAATCAGAAGAAAAAATAAGTTAAGCTGAATTTTCTAAATTATATTTTAGTTAATAATATTGCTGTAAAGTAAAATGGAACAAGGTAAATGTGTTTTAGCATAAACACTTAAAATATGAGTGCATTCATAGAAGATAAAGCAGATAGCACCACACCTTAAAATGCATTGAGGTCATTTTCTCATAACGCAAGTGATGATAATTTAAACTTTTACATAAATAGGGAGTTGATAACTCAAGAAAAAATTGCATTTGTATAAGGGAGTAACCACTAAAAGCACTAGACAATCATTACACTTCTACAAACAAAACCAAAAGATATAGCTAATCACAAAGGAACAAGCCCAACTATTTAATGTTTCATTTTGTATTTACTTTGATGTAGAATTATTATTTTTTTCATTTTAATAATACTTATGAGGATTTTGAAATTAGGTAACTGGACAAATCTGCCAACAGGTCAAAATTACAAACATAAAAATCGTGAAATGAATGTACAAAACCATAGTATGCATAGTGACAGTCATACAGTTGAAAAGTAAAAGACTGATAATTGTTTCTGTATAGAAAAAGGAAACAGGAAAAGTAGTAACAGAATAAATACAGAAACAAAAAAAACAGGGAAATGCACAGTTTAAGTGAGTTTTTGTGTAAATCCAGTGCCTATTTATGCTGATATTTCCTTATGTTTGGTGGCCTTTTTGGGGCAGTCAACACCAGAAGTTTTGTTGTTTAAAAAGATAGATAAAGATAGACGTTTTCACCTCTTAGCAAATAGTCGTGCTGTAAATCCGGCTCCCATGGGCGCCAAACCGGATTTACTGCACGGCTATTGGCTAAGAGGTGAAAACGTCACCTCTTAGCAAAAAAGAAATTTGCCCGTGGGTTGCCGTAGCAGCTAAGAACGGTGAACGGCTGAAATGAATAAAGGCACTTTCTGCATGAAGTATCGTATACTTCATGAATTAAAGTGACCTTTATTTGTTTTAACAGTCAACCCTAGCGTTTCAAAAACGCTATGGTTGACTTTCCCTTTAATATACTTTTTACCTCTGTGATTACCTTGTATCTAAGCCTCTGCAAACTTCCCCCTTATTTCAGTTCTTTTGACAGACTTGCATGGTAGCCAGTCAGTGATGACTCCTAGGTAACTACACGTGCGTGAGCTCAATATTATCTGTATGACACACATGAACTAATGCCCTTGAGTGATGAAAAACTGTCAAAATGCATTCAGATTAGAGGTGGTCTTTGAGGTCTAAGAAATTAGCATATGAGCCTACCTAGGTTTAGCTTTCAACTAAGAATACCAAGAAAACAAAGCAAAATTGATGCTAAAAGTAAATTAGAAAGTTGTTTAAAATTAGGTGCCCTATTTGAATCATGAAAGTTTATTTTGGACTTGACAGTCCCTTTAATTTGCATCTCTCCTCCTCTGTTTATGATTTGGCTCCTGTTGCTTCCCAAATTGTGCTTGACCTTAAGCCTTTTTTTACTTCAATGCCGAATACACAATACAAATTTGTGCTACTCTCAGTATTCTATCATTAAATTTTAAATTGCATTTAATGTTTGATACCCACAAATGGGTTGTTTTTGAAGACTGTTTTAAAAAATCTGTAGCACCTTAAAGGGACACTGTACCCAAATTTTTTCTTTTGTAATTCAGAAAAAGCATGCAATTTTAAGCAACTTTCTAATTTACTCCTATTATCATTTTTTCTTCGTTCTCTTGCTATCATTATTTGAAAAAGAAGGCATCTAAGCTTTTTTTTGGTTTCAGTACTCTGGACAGCACTTTTTTATTGGTGGATGAATTTATCCACCAATCAGCAAGGACAGCCTAGGTTGTTCACCAAAAATGGTCCGGCATCTAAACTTACATTCTTGCATTTCAAATAAAGATACCAAGACAATGAAGAAAATTTGATAATAGGAGTAAATTAGAAAGTTGCTTAAAATTTCATGCTCAATGTGAATCACGAAAGAAAAATTTTGGGTACAGTGTCCCTTTAACTGGATGTTTCATCAGTTTCTTCCACTGATCCTCTATCCCTCTATCCATTCCAATCTTTCAGAGTGTCAAAGGGTTAATGAAAAGGGTAGTCACTTAGGCAGAGCAGGTTTCAGCAGCAAGTAGTCAGTCCAATCTTACAGAGTGCCAAAGGGTTAATCGAAAGCAATTGAAATAGTGCACGCAAGATTACACACAGTACAAACCTATACTAGGGCACAAAGAATAGTAGGAGGTTACCTTAAATAGGCGCAGTCTAGCCCCAAGGAGGGTGCACAGGTAAATGTTAAGAGAACCGGAGCGGCATTCGCTGTGTTCAGCGATGACGTCACCACCGCGCACCACACAACAACCTCATGTGGCCATGGCAACAGGCGAGAAGTGGAGGCGGCAGATAAATGCACGGCTCTTCATCAGAGAGGTTTAAGACACACATTAGCCAATTAGATTAACCCTTACACTGGCACTCGCTTTCTTATCTCTCTTAAATGACCATCAGATACAGTAGAATTACATAATCAACAAATGCAAAGTAAAATACAACTCAATAACAAGAGATTTTTGATAAGAAATTTCAAAACCTCCTTCAATTTGCAGGGCCACTTCACCATGTGACAGCCATAATCCAATTGCAGATTCATATATTATACAATATAAACTCTTCCACATGCCCAGTAGCAGCTAATGCCTCAGAAAGTGTTCCTATTAAAAGTAGACATGTGCAACTCTAAAAATTTTGTTTTGTTTCATTTTGTTTTCATTAGTTTCATAAATAATTTTGTTTCGGCAAATTAGTTTAGTTAAAGGGACAGTCAAGTCCAAAAAAAACTTTCATTTTTCAAATAGGGCATGTAATTTTAAACAACTTTCCAATTTACTTTTATCAACAATTATGCTTTGTTCTCTTGGTATTCTAGTTGAAAGCAAACCTAGGAAGGCACATATGATCATTTCTAAGCCCTTGAAGGCCGCCTCTATTTTATTTACTTTTCACAGCAGGGGAGAGCAAGTTCATGTAGGCCATATAGATAGCATTGTGATCATGCCCGTGGCTAGTGGCAGACACTGCACTAATTGGCTAAAATGCAACTATATGCAAAATAACTAAAAGTCATGTGATTAGGGGCGGTCAGAAGATGCTTAGATACAAGTTAGTCACAGAAGTAAAAAGTGTATTAATATTACAGTGTTGGTTTTGCAAAACTGGGGAATGGTTAATAAAGGAATTATCTATCTTTTTAAACAATAAAAATGCTGGTGTTGACTGTCCCTTTAAGTTAAAAAAAAAATTGTTTCAGCAAATTAGTTATGTTAAGTTAAATCATTTTTTTCGGATCCGTTCGTTATTTCGGATCCATTCTTTATTCATATTTATTATTCTATTCTAAAGTTTAGAATAGAATAATGCATATGAATAAAGAATGGATCCGAAAAACAAAAGGATCCGAAAAAAACTATTTAACTTAACATAACTAATATGCCAGCGACTGCCGAAACAAAATTATTTAAAACCGCAGCCGTCACCCACATCGCCGACTTTAAATAAAGCAATTAACCCCTAAACCACCATACCCCCACATCGCCAACACTAACTAAGGCTATTAACCCCTAAACAGCTGCCCCCACATCGCCAACACTAACTAAACCTATTAATCCCTAGACCGCAATTCCCAAAAATCGTCGACACTAAATAAACCTGTTAACCTCTAAATCGCAGTTCCAAAACATCGCCGACACTAATTAAACCTATTAACCCCAAAACCGCAGTTCCCAAATATCGCCGACACTAACTAAACTTATTAACCCCTAAAATGCTGTTCCCCGACATCGCCAAAACTAACTAAACCTATTAAGATCTAAACCGCCGTTCCCAAACATCTCTGACACTAACTAAACCTATTAACCTCTAAACCGAAGTTCCCAAACATCGCCGACACTAATTAAACCTATTAACCCCTAAACCCGCAGTTCCCAAACATTGCTGACACTAACTAAACATATTAACCCCTAAACCACCGTTACCCGACATCGCCAACACTAGCTAAACCTATTAACCTCTAAACCGCTGTTCCCAAACATCGCTGATACTAACTAAACCAATTAACCTCTAAACCACAGTTCCCAAACATTGCAACACTAACTAAACCTATTAATCCCCAAACCTCTTTACTCCCACATCGCCAACACTAACTAAACCTATTAACCCCTAGACCTAACACCCCCTAACTTTAACATAATTAAAATAGACCTAAATTAAAGTTACAATTATTAACTAACTACCTATTTAAAAATAAATACAACTTACCTGTGAAGTAAAAATAAAACCTAAGCTAGCTAAATATAACTATTTACTAATTATGTAGTTAAAATAAATACAAACTTACCTGTGAAATAAAAATAAAACCTAAGCTTAAACTAATAAAACCTAACATTACTAAAAATAAAAAACCTAACATTACAAAAATAAAAAACCTAACATTACAAAAAAAATTAAAACTACAATTACAAAAAATAATTAACACTAAAATTACAAACAATAAAAAACTTATTAAAAAATTATTCCTATTCTAATACCCCATTTAAAAAAAAAAAAAACACCCCAAAATAAAAACCTCTAATCTATAATAAACTACCAAGGCCCCTTAAAAGGGCCTTTTGTAGGGCATTGCCCTAAAGTTAACAGCCCTTTTGCAAAAAAATAAAAACAAACACCCCCCTAACATTAAAAACCCCCACCCCCCCCAACCCACAAAATAAAAAATAAACTAATCTACCCATTGCCCCGAAAAGGACATTTGTATGAACATTCAGGGCATTCAGCTCTTTTAAAGGCCAGTAAAAATAAAAAAGCCTTAATTTAAAAAAAAGTATCACCCTAAAAATAAAAAATTCCCATTACAAAAAACAAACAAATGAAATTATCCAAAATAATAAAAATTATTCCTATTCCAATACCAATACCTATTCCAATACCCCGTTTAAAAAAAGCCCCTAATCTATAATAAACTACCAATAGCCCTTAAAAGGGCCCTTTGTTGGGCATTTCCCTAAAGTTAACAGCTCTTTTGTTAATTAAAACAAACAAACACCACCTAAAATTTACAAACCCCCACCCCCCAAAGCCACAAACAAAAAACCTAATTAAAAAAAACTAATCTACCCATTGCGCTGAAAAGGGCATTCAGCTCTTTTACTACCCTTAAAAGCTCATTCAGCTTTTTTTCGGCCAATTAAAATAAAAAAGCCCTAATCTATAAAATAAAACCACCCCAAAAAAACAAAAAACTAGCACTAACCCCAAAATCGGTACTCACAGTTGCTGAAGTCCGGTGAAAGATCTTCATCCAGGCAGCTCCATCTTCATCCATCTTGGGACAGTCATCTTCTATCTTCTTTATCCCTGTGGAGGCGGAGTGGTCGTTGGATGCGCGTAGCCGGAGGTACAGGCGGAGGTCCATTGGTCCGACGCGGAGGTCCTCTTCATGCTATCGTCTGCCGGACACTGAGGATTCAATGCAAGGTACCCCTTTTATATTGGGGTACCGTTTCATTCCTACTGGCTGAAAAATTCAAATCAGTCAATAGGAATGAGAGCTGCTTAAATCCTATTGGCTGATTTGAACAGCCAATAGGATTTAAGCAGCTCTCATTCCTATTGGCTGATAGGAATTTTTCAACCAATAAGAATGCAACGGTACCCCAATAAAAAAAGGGGTACCTTGCATTGAATCCTCAGTGTCCGGCGGACGATCGCATGAAGAGGACCTCCACATTGGACTGATGGCCCTCCGCCTGGACCTCTGCTTTGACCTCCGTGCATCCACTGACCGCTCTGCCTCTTCAGGGACGAAAAAGATAGAATATGCCGGTCCCGCAATGGATGAAGATGGAGCCACCTGTATGAAGATGCTTCTTCACTGGGATGAAGATTTTTCGCCTATAAGCAACTGTGAGTACCGATTTTGGGGTTAGTGTTTTTTTAAGGGGGTATTTTTTTTTATAGCTTAGGGCTTATTTTATTTTAATGGAAAATGAATGCTCTTTTAAGGGCAGTAAAAGAGCTGAAGGCCCTTTTAAGGGCAATGCCCATACAAATGGGGGTGTTTGTTTTATTTTTTTCCAAAAGAGAGTTTTTTTTAAAAAAAAAACAAGGGATTAGAATAGGAATAATTTTTATTATTTTGGATCATTTCATTATTTTTGTAATGGTAGTTTTTTATTGTTTGTAATTTTAGTGTATATTATTTTTGTAATTGTAGTTTTAATTTTTTTTGTAATGTTATGTTTTTTATTTTTGTAATGTTAGGTTTTATAAGTTTAAGCTTAGGTTTTATTTTTATTTCACAGGTAAGTTTGTATTTATTTGCCATAGGTTTTTGCTAATTAGAATGCCGCTAATTGCAGCGGCGCACCACACTTCTATTATTCCCATAGTGAAGGCGTTAATCAGGTAGCTTGTAATGTTCATTTTAGCTGTAGTATAGGGATTATCCTCCCACCTCGCACCTTCCAACCCCTGATCCCTCCCAAACAGCTCTTCCCCCACACACACTCATCCCCACCATCTTAAGTACTGGTAGACAGTCTGCCAGAACGCAGTTCAGTTTTTTTATTATTATTATTTTGTTTATTTTTTTTAAATTCTGCAGTGTAGTAATTCTCCTCAACCCTCCCTCCTCCCTGATCCCCCCAAATAGCTCTCTATTCCTCCCCCTTCCACTAATAGTGGCCATCTTTGGTACTGGTAGCGGTCTGCCAGTACCTAATTTATAGCTATATTTATTAATTATTTTTTTTATATATTTTTTGTTGTAGTGTAGTGGTCCCCCAACTTCCCCCTTCCCAGCCTTTTCTATAGTGTAGCTCCCCATCCCTTCTTCTCCCTTCATTTTTTCTTGCAGTGTAGGACCCCTCACAATACCTCCCCCCTCCCACCCCTACACCTCTGGGTTGCCCATCTCTTTTTTGCATTCCCTCCTACACCCCCTGCCAGCACACAGTGTCACTGTCTGAAATAATCTGGCAGTGACATTTTCCTTTATTTAGTTTTGCCTAATATTTGAACCATGTTATTGAAATAGACTAGTAATATTAATACTGTGGTTTTTAGATAGATTTGTACCAAATTGTGTTTTTGGATTTTAATCAGTGTAGTAGGGGAAAAAGTACTCCTAATTTTATCTTCCCTTTGTGGTGGCAGCATTTCGAATTAAAGAATCAGATAGGGGGTAGTGATAAAAGGGATTGCTATACTTTTTGGAGCTAGAATAGTTTAGATAGTGTTTTGTTAACCCCTTCATCCCTGCATGTCAGTCACAGCCTTTCTTGCACAGCCTGATCAGGAGAGGTGGATGTCACACTTATAAAAGTCACTGCACTGACCACTCTGACTAAACTTTAAGCACCAGCCCCCCCCCCCCCCCCCATTGCAGGGCATGTTGGGTGTTAAGTTAAAAGTCATATGTTAAGATATTTCACAGATGTGTTTTATATAATCGAGAAATTGTTTGTTTAAACAGAAGAGTGAGCATGCTTGAAAAAGTCATTCAAAAGAAAAAACAACGTGGCTAAGAGCTGCTATCAACATTGTTACATTTTAAACTAAGCATGCATAAGAAACTGGAAACAGAAAAACATCCTTGCAAACAGGCAAAATGTGCCAAAATAGGTTTTCAAAAGATCAAAACAGTTGAAAGAGACAAGCCCAAAATACTGCAAAATTCACTTGTTGAATTGTCTCATTGTAAAGTATTGGAAAAGTTAATATGGGCTAAAGGCAATTGAAAAACACTGGTAGCTTCTCGATTGCGCATACATTCCTCTGCAGAAGGGATTAGGACATATTTATAGGTAAACTTGATTTGTGCAAACAAGCATTTATTTCTAAATGAAGATTTGCCCTTTCCTAACTTAACCCCTTAGTGACTAGGGATGGGCGAATGTTTCTAAAAATTCGAAATTTAAAATGAAGTTTGATACATTCGTTCGTTCAAATCGAATTTCGAATGTTTATATAACATTCTAACATTCTATTTTCAAATTTTCATTTTGAATTTCTTAATAAAATTCGAAGATATTCGTTCAAATAATAGAATGTTTAGCTATGTATTCATTCAATTTCGAAATGTAATATTCAAATTTGAATGTGACATTCGAATTCGAATGTGACATTCAAATTTGAAATAGTATTTCTAGTCTACAACTGTGTTTAATAAATGTCACATTCAAATTTGAAATAATATTTCTAGTCTAATACTGTGTTTTATAAATGTAATATTCAAATTAGAATGTGACATTCGATTTGAATATGACATTCGATTCGAATGTGATATTCGATTCGAATTTGACATTCAAAATAGTGTTTCTAGTCTACAATTGTGTTTTATAAATGTAATATTCAAATTTGAATGTGATATTCAAATTCAACATTCGAATTCGAATGTGACATTCGAAAACTGTAAATAACATTCGAAAATCGAATTTTTAAGAATATTCGTTCTTTCAACATTCTATTATGTAAATCGAATTTCTACAATAACATTCGTTCTAACATTCGAATTCGGATATAAACACATTCGCCCATCCCTATTAGTGACCACAGCACTTTTCACTTTTCTTACCGTTTGGGACCAGGGCTATTTTTACATTTCTGCCTTGTTTGTGTTTAGCTGTAATTTTCCTTTTACTCATTTACTGTACCCACACATATTATTTACCGTTTTCCTCGCCATTAAATGGACTTTCTAAAGATACCATTATTTTCATCATATCATATAATTTACTATAAAAAATTTTATAAAATATGATGAAAAAATTGAAAAAAACACCCTTTTTCCAAAATCTGTTACAAATCTACAACCACCAAAAAAACACCCATGCTAAATAGTTTCTACGTTTATAAATACCCAATGTTTACATATTCTTTGCTTTTTTGCAAGTTATAGGGCAATAGGTACAAGTAGCACTTTGCTATTTCCAAACCATTTTTTTTTTTTATTTGCATAAGTTACATTGTAACACTGATATCTGTCAGGAATCCCTAAATAACCCTTTGCATGTATATATTTTTATTTAGTAGACAACCCAAAGTATTGATCTAGGTCCATTTTGGTATATTTCATGCCACCATTTCATCACCAAATGCGATCAAATATAAAAAATTGTTCACTTTTTTACTAACTTTACGTTTCTCACTGAAATTATTTACAAACAGATTGTGCAATTATGGCACAAATGGTTGTAAATGCTTCTCTGGGATCCCCTTTGTTCAGAAATAGCAGACATATATGGCTTTGACATTGTTTTTTGGTAACTAGAAGGCTGCTAAATGCTGCTGCACACCACACTTGTATTATGCCCAGCAGTTAAGGGGTTAATTAGGTAACTTGTAGGGTTAATTTTAGCTTTAGTGTGGAGATCAGCCTCCCACCTGACACATTTAACCCCCTGATCCCTCCCTGACCCCTCTCAATCAGCTCCCTTGCCTACCCCACCCCACAATTGTCACCGCCATCTTAAGTACTGGCAGAAAGTCTGCCAGTACTAAAATAAAATACTTTTTTTGTTTTTTTTTATATATTTTCTGCAGTGTAGGATCCCCCTAAGCCGCCAACCTCCCTGATCCCTCCAAACAGCTCTCTAACACTCCCCCCTCTACCAATTTGCCTCCATCACTTATTCTCCCTCTCCCTTCTACCCTCTCCCTCCATCAACATGCTGTTTAATGTGTAACGGGAGCGGGCGCACACACCCTCTGCCATTAACTACTGGATCCGGAACTCCTCTCCAGCGATGGGCCGCCCACCCGCCTCCCTCGTATCCCTCCCACGCCACCAATGATCGGCACCATCGCTGTCCGATGCAGAGAGGGCCGCAGAGAGGCATTGGTTTGCTTGAAAAAGTGTATTGAATGATGCCTCAATATTAAGGCATCACTGCAATACCCTGAAAATTGCTGGAAGCGATCAGGATTGCTTCCAGAGCTTGAAACTCCAGAGGACGTGTCAGGCGCGTCCTTAGTCATTAACTGACACCCTTTGTAGGACGTGCCTGACATGTCCTCGTTCGCCAAGGGGTTAATATCTCACATTCCTTTTAATTGTTTTTCTTTTACTTCACTAACAAAATATACTTTACTTTCACCATAAGAGACACCTTTAGTGGGCTGACACACACTTTACTTTATTATAAAATGTACCTGATTTACAATCTCAAAGACAGTGGGCCAGATTATTAAAAACTTGCTGACATGGAAAGAAATACTCAACTTATTTTACTGAGCATTATATTGTAAAGTGTCTCTGCTTAAAAGTACATGAAACCTAATTTTCTTTTGTAATTCAGATAGAACATACAATTTTTTAACAATTTTCCAATTTACTTCTATTATCTAATTTCCTATGTTTAAAAGCATACCTAGGTCGGCTGAGTAGCTAGCTGCTGATTGGTGGCTGCACATATATGGCTGTTGTCATTGGCTTACTACTGTGTTGAGCTAGGTCCCAGTAGTGAATTTCGTCTTCAATAAAGGATGCAAAAAGAATTAAGCAAAATTGAAAATAGAAGTAAATCAGAAAGTTGTTTAAAACTGCATTCTCTATCTGAACCATGCAAAAAAAAATGTGTGTTTCATGTTCCTTTAACATAAATCATATTAGTGAACTCCCCTTAAATAGATCCACAGTTCCCAGTGTAAAAATGCATTTAAAACAATCTGAGGAACCTTGTAATACTGTAATACTGAAGAGGCACCTTATAGAAATTCACCAAAGAAGCTTTAAAGAATTGGGCCTAGTATCTCAGGAAGCATATTTACCATGTCTGTAGTATGATCTTCCTAATTTATAAAGCACAACAATTATCTGCATACAGTTCTGAAGAATAGATAGCTAATTTTGAAGTGACCAAATAATTGTCTAAAACTGAATTTATGAATTTACACATAAAAACATTTCTTCTCATCTCTGTTCTGTTTGTCTTAGTCATCATAGGGCTATGGGGGATATTTATCAAAGCGTCAACCGAAAATACGCTTTAATTCTGCATGTTGCAAGATTGATCCAACCTAGTTATCAAAGCCTCAAGATCGGAAGAAGTTGAATTTTGTGATGTAACATACGATCCGGCGGTCTCAATACGACACAGATCGCTGCAAGTTGAAACCTCATCGAATTCTAGCGGAATTATGTTCATTCGGCCTCCTATTCGACACTACTTGAAGCTTTTTAAAAATTATCAAAAACTCAACATTTCCGCTTGCGTCTTTTCCGACGCAGCGTACCTAGTTTTCAATCCACCACCCTTGAGTTTGCGGATGCCATTGAACTCAGTGGGAGTTGCAAAACACAGAAATCCTATGTTCTATGCTGCAAGAGAATGAAGCATATCACCTAATAAAAATCAATTACAAACTATTAAATATGTATACCCTTCTAAAATGTAACAATATTATTGCTACAAATTTGGGGCACTATATAGAGATACCTTTTTACATTTAAAAATATTGATCTTTATTTTTACAATCTATTTGCACCATGTTTAATGTTGTATATAAGCTTATACAAATGTTACAAACAAAGTTATTACAGAGCATTCCCTTTCTGTCATGTTTTTCAGTGGTCATACTCTACATTATTATTTAATTCACTTTTCAAATACATTTTTGAACAAAGGATAGCATTGAAAATGGATTGAAAATGATAATCAAATTCACACAAAGGATAGCAAGAGAATGAAAACAGTGGCATTAAAAATACATTGACATGGTTTTAAAATGGCATTCTATGTTTTGCATGTTCAACAGCTGCAATAAATGCAGGTGTAATAAATGCAGGTGTATTTTTTGTGCAATTTAATCAATTACTTATGCACAACACATGAGTATTTATCTAGGAATGAAATCTGAACTGATTTTCTGTGTTTGCATGGCAGCGTCGTGGAGGCTTAAAAGGTCAGTCATTATATTTTAACTTCAAAACACATAATAGCACTTTTTTCATTCTCTTGCTATCCTTTGTTGGAAGTAGAATGCCATTTTAAAGTAATTTCTATGTATTTTGAAAGTCATTCTTTTCTTTTGTGCTTGAAAAATACATTGAAATGAATGTACAATGGCATATCATAATGTTCGACATTGCATTCTCTTTCTAACTTAGGTTTGGCAATGTTAATACACCACATTGTTCTTAAAACGTTATTTCATAAACACAGTAATCACTGACCTTTTAAGTCTCCACAATGCTGCCATCCAAACACAAAAAATCTGAATTATTGTTGCAACCATAGTTAAATACTCATGTGTTTTGCATAAGTTATTTAGTTAATTGCACAAACAATACATCTGCATTTATTACATCTGCTGAACTCACCTGGATGATCGAATTCTAGACATTCATTTTGACGCAACATTATGCTCGTCAAATGACACAATAATACAAAAATTTGGTTGATCGTGAATAAATTATTCAATCAATTTGCTCGTAAGTCATTGGTTAGGTAATGTGTGGCGCATCTCTTATTCAATTGCTGAAATCATTCACAGCTGTAGAACTTGGCAGTATAAAAGGGACTTTCAATCACTTCAATTTATTATTATTTTAAGCATGGACATTCTAAATGCTTTACAGTTTGTCCTGTTCTTAAGGAGATGCAGGGAAAGACGGGTGTTGATGGCTGCAGTTGTGCGACAACGAAGACGCCAGCGGGTTCCTGCCTAGGGTTGGTCTTCATGCCCTCAGTGACTGAGAGGTGATCCGTAGATTTCGACTAAATAGGGCCTCAATTGAGAGGCTCTATGTCGAAATCAAGGACTCTCTCGAGCCACTCACTGCAAGGACTAGCGCAATCCATGGGATGGTGAAATTACTTTCTATCCTCAATTTCTTGGCAACTGGATCATTCCAGGCTGTGGCAGGTCTAGTATGAGCCAGGCAACCTTCTCACATCATCTGAAGGTTGTCCTGAATGCCTTGCACCAACGCCTAGTCCATCATGTCCACTTCCCAAATACACCTGAGGAGTGGCATGCTGTCAGTTCTATCATCTGGCTGGATTGCCAAGAGTATTGGGGGCCATAAATTGCATGCATGTATTGGTGCAGCCTCCCAGGGGTACAGAGAAGCCATACCGGGACAGGAACCACAACCACTCGCTGAATATCCAGGTCATCTGTGACGCCAGGTTAAGGATAATGAGCATACTCTCTGGACTCCCTGGCTGCAACCACGATTCCTTCGTCCTCTGGAATTCGGTCATCTACCATCGTTTCTAGGAGGGACAAATACCAGAGGGAATCATGATAGGTAAATATCTCATATATAGGCAAACATATGTATATGATATATTTTATTCATTCTGATTGCTAATGTCAATGATCTATCTTATTACGCAGGTGATTCTGGATATTCATGTCTTCTGTGGCTGTTCACACCCGTCCACAACCCTAATGGAGTGGAACATAAACAATTAGTTGGAACAGCACTATTGTAGGGTAGGTGCTTGTGAAGAGTGGTGAACTGCCAATTCACCCCAAACCAGTCCACAATGAAGTTGATGTCCACAGCACTCAAAGTACAAAAAAATCTTTATTCAGGACATAAAATAAAAGCAACGTTTCGGGGTTAATACCCCTTAATCATGCATGGGTTAACACACTATGTTACAAACTTTTACATCTTGTGTTTTGGCGCCATATGGCCAATTTCCTAGGTTCATGTATCTCTACCTCCACCTAGTGGTGAAACCTTATATTGCAATCTTTATTGTTAACTACTAATTCTGAATTAAAAACAATATATACATTATTTTATTGGGTATAGAATGTTTGAATATTTCAATAAGGAATTTTTTTTTATGTTATACTTTCTCTCTTCAAGTGTTCATTCATTTATAATTATGACAATGATTTAAGCAATTACAGATATACAGACATATCAAACTCTCTATTAAGGCCTTTAGGGACCATGGTCTCTAATTTATGTATCCACCAAGTTTCTCTTTGTCTGAGCAACCTTTCCCTGTCCTGACCTCTTCCAATGGAGTGGAAGAGGTGCACTAAAAGACGGCACACATAGCCACCAGATCGGTGATTGAGCGCACCTTTGGCGTATTGAGGAGCCGTTTCCGCTGCTTGGACATCTCTGGTGGGGTTCTTCAGTACGCCCCCTCCAAAGTCTCCTTAATTTTTTTGATTAGCTGTATGTTGCACAACATTGCCATAACAATCCCTGATATAGATCTGGAAAACTTGGATAACCATGAGTATGGGGAACATCTAGCTCCATTAGAGGAGAATGATGCTAGGGGATTCCAAGCTCGAACAGACTATATTCAGGTAGTTTTTGGGCAATAATGTTGACAGTGCAACATACAGTATTTATTTTATTCATATTTACTTTACAGTATATTTTTTAATCCAAAAGATTATATATTTTGAATTATGTTTTTGCAAAATTTGTCATTTAAATATCGACAAAACGATATTCTCTATCTTCGTCTTTCCATTGATTAAAAGTGATTAATTTTGTCAATCTTGCAATTGTTCAATGTAAAGTTTATGAAAAACAGATGTTTAATAAAATATATTCAAACAAATATTTTGTTGGCTGTACACTTGACTCTGTTTTTATTTTTAAAGTTATAGCAATAACATTTTTAAATATATGTTTACCTTCTATGTTTTTTCAAACTGCCTCCCTATTTCATTTCTTTAGACAGACTTGCATTTTAGCCACTCACTGTTAACTTCATGGTAACTTAATGTGCATGAGCTTAATTTTATCTATATGAAACACATTAAAGGGATACTAAACCCACATTTTTTCTTTCATGATTCAGATAGAGCGTGAAATTTTAAAGAAATTTCTAATTTAATCCTATTTTCCAAATTTCTTCATTCTATTTGTATCTTTATTTGAAAATAAAGAATGTAACGGGTAAATTTAGAGTTTGGCGTTAGCCGTCAAAACCAGCGTTAGAGGCTCCTAACGCTGGTTTTGGGCTACCGCTGGTATTTAGAGTCAGTTAGGAAAGGGTCTAACGCTCACTTTCCAGCCGTGACTTTTCCATACCGCAGATCCCCTTACGTCAATTGCGTATCCTATCTTTTCAATGGGATCTTTCTAACGCCGGTATTTAGAGTCTTGGCTGAAGTGAGCGTTAGAAATCTAACGACAAAACTCCAGCCGCAGAAAAAAGTCAGGAGTTAAGAGCTTTCTGGGCTAACGCCGGTTCATAAAGCTCTTAACTACTGTGCTCTAAAGTACACTAACACCCATAAACTACCTATGTACCCCTAAACCGAGGTCCCCCCACATCACCGCCACTCTATTAAAATTTTTTAACCCCTAATCTGCCGACCGCACACCGCCGCCACCTACGTTATCCCTATGAACCCCTAATCTGCTGCCCCTAACACCGCTGACCCCTATATTATATTTATTAACACCTAATCTGCCCCCCCAATGTCGCCTCCACCTACCTACAATTATTAACCCCTAATCTGCCGACCGGACCTCACCGCTACTATAATAAATGTGTTAACCCCTAATCTGCCTGACTCCCGCCTCAATAACCCTATAATAAATAGTATTAACCCCTAATCTGCCCTCCCTAACATCGCCGACACCTAACTTCAAGTATTAACCCCTAATCTGCAGACCGGACCTCACCGCTACTCTAATAAATTTATTAACCCCTAAAGCTAAGTCTAACTTTAACCCTAACACCCCCCTAAATTAAATATAATTTAAATCTAACAAAATAAATTAACTCTTATTAAATAAATTATTCCTATTTAAAGCTAAATACTTACCTGTAAAAAAAAACCTAATATAGCTACAATATAAATTATAATTATATTGTAGCTATTTTAGGATTTATATTTATTTTACAGGCAACTTTGTAATTATTTTAACCAGGTACAATAGCTATTAAATAGTTAATAACTATTTAATAGTTACCTAGTTAAAATAATTACAAAATTACCTGTAAAATAAATCCTAACCTAAGTTACAATTAAACCTAACACTACACTATCATTAAATTAATTACATAAAATACCTACAATTATCTACAATTAAACCTAACACCTAACAAAGCCCCCCAAAATAAAAAAATGCCCTACCCTATTCTAATATTAAAATAGAAAAGCTCTTTTACCTTACCAGCCCTTAAAAGGGCCCTTTACGGGGCATGCCCCAAAGAATTCAGCTCTTTTGCCTGTAAAAAAAAAACATACAATACCCCCCCAACATTACAACCCACCACCCACATACCCCTAATCTAACCCAAACCCCCCTTAAATAAACCTAACACTAAGCCCCTGAAGATCTCCCTACCTGGTCTTCACCTCACCGGGTTCACCGATTCGTCCTGGCTCCGACGTCTTCATCCAAGCCCAAGCAGGGGGCTGAAGAGGTCCATGATCCTGCTGAAGTCTTCATCCAAGCGGGAGCTGAAGAGGTCCATGATCCGGCTGAAGTCTTCATCCAAGCGGGAGCTGAAGAGGTCCATGATCCGGCTGAAGTCTTCTATCAAGCGGCATCTTCAATCTTCTTTCTTCCGGATCCATGTTCATCCCGCCGACGCGGAACATCCATCTTCACCGACGACTTCCCGAACGAATGACGGTTCCTTTAAGGGACGTCATCCAAGATGGCGTCCCTCGAATTCCGATTGGCTGATAGCATTCTATCAGCCAATCGGAATTAAGGTAGGAAAATTCTGATTGGCTGATGGAATCAGCCAATCAGATTCAAGTTCAATCCGATTGGCTGATCCGATCAGCCAATCAGATTGAGCTCGCATTCTATTGGCTGATCGGAACAGCCAATAGAATGCAAGCTCAATCTGATTGGCTGATCGGATCAGCCAATCGGATTGAACTTGAATCTGATTGGCTGATTCCATCATCCAATCAGAATTTTCCTACCTTAATTCCGATTGGCTGATAGAATCCTATTAGCCAATCGGAATTCGAGGGACGCCATCTTGGATGACATCCCTTAAAGGAACCTTCATTCATCGTCTAGTCGTCGGAAGAAGAGGATGGATCTGCGCCGGATGTCTTCAAGATGGAGCCGGTCGTCATCGGATTGAAGAACATAGAAGATGCGGCTTGGATGAAGATGTTTGCCGGTCCGGATCGACTCTTCTGCCCGGATAGGATGAAGACTTCTGCCCGAAGATGGAATTCTTTAGCCGCCGCTTGGATCCAGACCTCAGCCGGAGGATGGACGTCACTCTTCAGCCCCCGCTTGGGCTTGGATGAAGATTTCCGAGGCTCTTCTGGATAGATCGGGACCCGGTGTGGTGAAGACAAGGTAGGGAGATCTTCAGGGGCTTAGTGTTAGGTTTATTTAAGGGGGGTTTGGGTTAGATTAGGGGTATGTGGGTGGTGGGTTGTAATGTTGGGGGGGTATTGTATGGTTTTTTTTTACAGGCAAAAGAGCTGAATTCTTTGGGGCATGCCCCGCAAAGAGCCCTTTTAAGGGCTGGTAAGGTAAAAGAGCTTTTCTATTTTAATTTTAGAATAGGGTAGGGCATTTTTTTATTTTGGGGGGCTTTCTTATTTTATTAGGGGGCTTAGAGTAGGTGTAATTAGTTTAAAATTGTTGTAATATTTTTCTAATGTTTGTAAATATTTTTTTATTTTTTGTAACTTAGTTCGTTTTTATTTTTTGTACTTTAGTTAGTTTATTTAATTGTATTTATTTGTAGGTATTGTATTTATTAATTTATTGATAGTGTAGTGTTAGGCTTATTTGTAACTTAGGTTAGGATTTATTTTACAGGTAATTTTGTAATTATTTTAACTAGGTAGCTATTAAATAGTTATTAACTATTTAATAGCTATTGTACCTGGTTAAAATAAATACAAAGTTGCCTGTAAAATAAATATTAATCCTAAAATAGCTACAATATAATTATTATTTATATTGTAGCTATATTAGGGTTTATTTTACAGGTAAGTATTTAGCTTTAAATAGGAATAATTTATTTAATAAGAGTTAATATATTTTGTTAGATTTAAATTATATTTAACTTAGGGGGGTGTTAGTGTTAGGGTTAGACTTAGCTTTAGGGGTTAATACATTTATTATAGTAGCGATGGGGTCCGGTCGGCAGATTAGGGGTTAATTATTGTAGGTAGCTGGCGGCGACATTGTGGGGGGCAGATTAGGGGTTAATAAATATAATATAGGGGTCGGCGGTGTTAGGGGCAGCAGATTAGGGGTTCATAGGGATATCGTAGGTTGCGGCGGTGTACGGAGCGGCAGATTAGGGGTTAAAAAAAATGCAGGTGTCAGCGATAGCGGGGGCGGCAGATTAGGGGTTAATAAGTGTAAGGTTAGGGGTGTTTAGACTCTGGGTACATGTTAGGGTGTTTGGTGCAGACATAGGAAGTGTTTCCCCAGAGGAAACAATGGGGCTGTGTTAGGAGCTGAACGCTGCTTTTTTGCAGGTGTTAGGTTTTTTTTCAGCTCAAATGGCCCCATTGTTTCCTATGGGGGAATCGTGCACGAGCACGTTTTTGAAGCTGGCCGCGTCCGTATATTGAGAGTTGCAGTGGCGGTAAATATGCTATACGCTCCCTTTTTGGAGCCTAACGCAGCCCTTCTGTGAACTCTAAATACCAGCGGTATTTAAAAGGTGCGGGTCGAAAAAAAGCATGCGTAGCTAACGCACCCCTTTGGCCGCAGAACTCTAAATCTAGCCGTAAGTTTCTAAGCAGGCCCCTTTTTGAAGAACAACCTGGGTTGAACTTGATGATTGAACAGCACCAATAAACAAGTGCTGTCCAGGGTGGTTAAACTGAATTTGTCAGGCTCCTTAGTTTAGATGCCTTCTTTTTCAAAGAAAGATAACATTAGAATATATAAAAATTGATAATAGGATTCATTTTGAAAATTGATTTCAATTGAATGTTCTATCTGAATCCAGAAATAATAATTGTGCTTAGTGCCCCTTTAATAAAAGTTCAAGGGTTGTAATCTTGATTGATATATTCTTCTATGATCTTGCTGTCCCTTTATTTTAGGAATTGTTTTATACCAAAAATAATAATAATAATAATAATAATAAATATATATTCATATATATCTTTACATAGCTATATACATAAATACATCTTTTATTTTTACATTTAAATAGATACATATGTAGATATATTCACACATATAAATACATCAAGGAATCATATATATATATATATATATATATATATATATATATATATATATATATATATATATATATATATATATATAATATATACATACATACATATACAGGTAGCCCTCAGTTTACGCCGGGGTTAGATTTAAGAAGGAATGGTTGTAATCTGGACTGATTTATAGACAGGAAGATCTTGTGTTCCTTTGTAAGCTGCTTGATAGCTCAGGTTTGGTTAAACTGATTAATTTCATCTTGCTTGGCTTCAATATCTTTGCTGCAACACAAGCGGATAGCTCCACCTACTGGCTATTTTAATCAATGCACTGCTTCTCAATGCTTTTCAACAGCAGTGACATGACTGAAAAATAAGGTTGTTATTCTGAAACGGCTCAAATTGAACAGTTGTAAACCGAGGGCCACCTGTTTATATATATATATATATATATAGATATATATATATATATATATATATATATATATATATATATATATATATATATATATATATATATATATATATATATAAAATGAAATATGTATGCACAATCTTCCCAAAAATTCTAATAATTGACTGTCCACTTTGCACCAAATATGTCGCTACTTGCTATTTTGGCAATTAATTCATGCTCTGAAAAATCCCAACATTTCCACTATATACAATAATGTGCTAGAGAAATGTGCTTGTTTGTGGACAGTGATGAAGGTTATAAATAAAGTTGGTAAAAATTCTAATAGACGCGGGATCGATGACTGTTAGTTAACAACAGTCCGATGCTCATTGTGCCGTACTTGACACTCGTGTTTTTGACATTTTTTTTTAATAAATCTGGAGATCGTATTCAGATCCGTGGTCGCGATGTTGGCCGATGTTTGGCGAGCGTATTGATGCCCGCCAATGCAGCATACTTGACGCTTTGATAAATATCCCCCTATATAACAAGTGGAGCGCTAAATTATCTGGCTCTCGCAAACTGGCAAATTTGCCTATTTGTGGGATCAAGATAAATAACCAGCCATTACAAGTGACTGGTTTTTGGTACCATGAGCTCGCGGTAGCAATTAGCACTTAAAAAATTAACCAGAGATTGAATATCTGGTTAATATTATAAATTTGCCCCAAATGCCCCAAAATACTGTCTAATGTAGTCTATTAAAAAATAAAGATGGCAGCGTCTTTATTTTTTAATAAAATTACTACACTAGGCAGTATTTTGGGTTTAAAGTTGGTGGGAGTGAGGTGATAGAAAAAAAAACGGCACTTCACATTGAGGTCAATGGGAACTGTGTGTTTCCAATACATATATATGTAAAGGCTTATATACATATATATATCTATGTGTTAATATGTGTATATATACATATAAACACGTAAATATATATGTATATCAGCATGTACATATACGCAACTTACCCTTTTCACTGGCGCTGAAGTTGTGATGCTGTTTATGACGGCATAAGAACAAGGCTCCCATAGGAAACAATGGAAGTGCGCTCTCGTGAGGGCAATGCTGCCCAGCAATGGGAGCGCAAGGTCAAGTTCACATTGCTGACAACTTGCAATACCAGCGCACATTAGCGTGTGCTGTTATTACAAAGTGGAGTGCTAATATCACTTTCATGAAAGCGATATATAGCGCTCCACTTGTATTCTAGCCCATACAGTAAATAGCTGATATTCTGGAAGCTAGGCTCTGATAGATAAGAAAAAAAGACTTTTAGCAGAAAGGTGTAACTAAATGAAGCAAGAGAAGTGAAACATTGAAATGAGCCCAGAACCTTAAAGTTAAGGTCAATTTTGATGAATCTGTGCCCGGTTTTTAATAAACCTATTAAAAACAAGGGCACTTTAATTCATCAAAATTGACATTTCACTCTTTTTCTTCAAATACCTTTTAATCCTGACAGCCGCTGCAGTGCTTCCTCCTCCCGTCGCAAGCCCTCTTCGCGGGTCAAAAATGACAAATCCGGCTTCCTCCAGTCACTGCGTTGCCTCAAGCCATGATTCCCTCGGGGAGGAAGCCGGGTTCGTCATTTTTGACGTAGGAAGAGGCTTCCGACAGCCGGGGGAATCGCTGGATCGGCGGTGAAGATTAAAGGTAAGTATTTGAAGAAAACTAGTGAAATGTCAATTTTGATCAATTAAAGTGCCCTTGTTTTTAATAGGATTATTAAAAACCGGGCACCAATTCATCTAAATTGACCTTCACTTTAAACTTAAATGTATGCCTGTACAAACGTAGCAAACAAAGTAAAAAAGATAAATGTAATTATTTGTATTAAAGGTATAGGAAAGTCAAAATAATACTTACATTATTAAAATAGAGCACGTAATTTTAAGACACTTTTAAATTTACTTCTATTTTCAAATGTGCTTAGTTCTCGTGGTATCCCTTGCTGAAAAAAGAATACGCACATATTCTACATAGTGGAAGCTAACTGCTGATTGGTGCCTGCACACATTTGTCTCTTGTGATTGGCTAACTAGATATGTTCAGATTTTGTTTTTTCTTATGTTCAGATAGCTGCCAGTAAAGCAAAGCTGTCCCTTCAGCAAATGATAACAAGAGAATGAAGTAAATTTGACAATAGACGTAAATCGGAAAGTTGTTTAAAACAGTATGTTCTATCCGAATAATGAAAGAAAATGTTGGGGTTTCCTTACCCTTTAATGAAAATGTAGAAATTGGTGAATAGTTAAACTCATAGAGGAAGCAAAAAAATAATAGTAATGAAAAAAAAGGCCAGAAAATAATGAGTATAAGAAATACATCGAATGAATTGAATAGCACAGTAGGAAAATGAGAAGAGGAAAAGATGTAAGCGTTGTAAGAGAGAAATAGGTGCAGTCATCTGAATAGGCCTAGGGCAGGATAAAGCCTTAAAATGCCTGTGATCTTATGATTTTTTTCCCACTAAACTATTGTAATAGGATCAGTCTATAATTAGCAAAACTAATTATATTTTTCACGCATTCCCAAGTACAGCTTATTGCAAATAGCATTCCACATGATTAAGGCAAGAAACACTGACATTGTCTGCATTAGTCAGTAATGGTGATCCACAATTACTAATTAAGCCATTGATTAAATGCTAAAACTGCATCATACTACAAAAAGAAAATGAATGCAGAATAAAGACGAGGCTGAGATTTGTTATTACATTAAAAGTGTAGTAAATATTAGAGCAGACTTGAAAAAAATGCTACAAAACAGAAATAAAACAATGTATAATATACAGATGTGTAAATATAAAACTATAATAGGTCAGAAATGTCACAGTCATACAGATTCATGAGAAACAGTGCTTTAACCGAGGCAGCACTAGACTTATACAGGCCCATTTATCAAGCTCCGTACGGAGCTTGAAGGGCCGTGTTTCTGGCGAGTCTTCAGACTCGCCAGAAACACAAGTTATGAAGCAGCGGTCTAAAGACCGCTGCTCCATAACCCTGTCCGCCTGCTCTGAGCAGGCGGACAGGAATCACCGGAAATCAACCTGATCGAATACGATCGGGTTGATTGACAGCTCCCTGCTGGCGGCCGATTGGCCGCGAGTCAGCAGGGGGCGGCGTTGCACCAGCAGCTCTTGTGAGCTGCTGGTGCAATGTTAAATGTGGAGAGCGTATTGCTCTCCGCATTTAGCGAGGTCTTGCGGACCTGATCCGCAGTGTCGGATCAGGTCCGCAAGCCCTTTGATAAATGGGCCCCAGGGCCTGATTTTCAAACATTCACTGGCATGAAGTGAAATCATCAGCTTATTTTAATGAGCCCTATATTTAAAGTGTGTCTCTCTTTCACATAAAGGGGTAAATGTATTATGCTGCAAACGCAGCTGTTTCTGCGCGAGCCTTCAGACTCCCAGGAAACAAAAGTTAAAAAGTATCGGTATCCGACACCTCTGAGGTGGCGGACAGCAATCATCCCGGATACGTTCAGGATGATTGACACCCCCTGCTAGCGGCCAATTGGCTGCGACTGTGCAGTGGGCGGCATTGTACAAGCATTTCCCCAGAAATGCTTGTGCAATGTTAAATGCCAACAGCGTAGGCTGCCGGCATTTAGCGATGTCAGGCGGACATGATCCGCTACAGATCATGTCCGCCCGACAATTGATAAATCTAACCCAAAGAATATAATTGAATTCTAGAGATGTGCGTTCATTTCGTCACAAATTGAATACTTGTTTTCATTTTAACAAACAAATATCCGAATGAAAGCACCAAAAAAATGAAAGAAAAGAAAATATTGATAAAATCGTCACTATTCTTTGGTTTCCTTTAATTTTTTAAGGGGTTAATACTTACTATAACGAACTCTGGAGAGGCCATTAATCCGATCCTCTTCTTGGCCACAATAACAAGAGGCTTAGCGTGCTCAACTCCCAGGAACTACACTAAAGCTAGTGCAGGTCCTGGGAACCAATAGCATTAAAGGGACATGAAATCCAACATTTTTCTTTCATGATTTAGGTAGATCGAACAATTTTAAACAACTTTCCAGTTTATTTATATTATCAAATTTGTTTCATTCTCTTGGTATCATTTGTTGAAGGAGCAGCAATGCACTACAGGTTTCTAACTGAACAAATGGGCGAGCAAATGAAAATCTATACATGTAGCCACCGATCACAGCAGGAACCTAGGTTGCTGCTCCTGGGCCTGCCTAGATAAACATTTCTGCAAAGGATAACAAGAGAAGGAAGCAAATTAAATAATAGAAGTAAATTGGAAAGTTGTTTAAAATGATATGCTCTGTCTAAATCATGAGTGACTGTACTGTCCCTTTAAGCCTTCTGTTAGCACGGCCAGGGATCTGGCAAGAAGAGTATCATGTTAGTGCGCTCTCCAGAGAGTGTTAAGGTAAGTATTCTAAGTATAGGTGAATGATTTCCCTGTAGCTATTAACTTTTTCATCTGTTTTAATAAAAATTAGTGTAAATATTTACCCAACATTCAGTATTTGTTTTGTTTTAAATTAAACGAATAGCGAATATTTGGAGAAACAAATTTTCCTGAATATTTGGTATGAAATTTTTGAACAAACCACAAATTTCTTGGCAGTAAAAGTCTTTGGAATTCCCCTTAATGAGACAACCTGTTCTCAATGAAAAAATGCCTTTAAAATACCCCTGAGGGGGCTCATAACTCTGATTATAGAATCTCTCCAGAACAAAGAGAGCTTTAGAGACTCTGAACCACAGTGAGGCTTTAGGCAAAACTAAAATATGAGGCCCCTCAATCAGCACACAAAACACAAAAAAGGCAAATTTGTTTAAACTGAATATTTTTTATTCAAGGGTCGCCAAATCCAAGTCAATACTTTTTGCGTTGTTCTACATATATCTATACACAAACTCCTTTCAAAGTGTATAAACAAATATAGGGGAATTAATAAAGAAAGGTGGTTACAAGGAGCATTTCAATGCAAATTATAGCTATAAAATGCTATAATTTGATGTACACACAAACACAGCTTGTATTTGGCAACCATCACAAGCAACAGATGTAATAGAGTAGATCCCAAACCAAATATCTGCTCCCATTATGCATCCGTCATTATAAACCACAGAGCAGAATTTCAGACCCCAGAACAGATAAGTAGCCTCATGTCTCCTATTATGCCAAGTATATCCCGCAGCAGACCACTGATCAGATGCACTGTCCACTGTATTTATTATGCCATGCTGAGAGTATGCCACCTAAAACTACAATAACATATGCAAAACCTTCTTACACCTCTATTAATACTATATATATATAATAGGGATGGGCGAATGTTTCGCAACATTCGAAAAATGTAACAAATTTTAACACATACGTTCGTTCAAATCGAATTTTGAATGTGTACATAACATTCTAACATTGATTTTCGAATGTTCGGTTTTGAATTTTATGATTACATTAGAAAATATTAGTTTCGAAAAACTCCCACGAACACGACTTTATGTGAAAGTGGGTGGCACAAAACGCTTACGGGATTTCCCCGCTGTGTATCACATTTTTAACCGATCGGATAAAAAGTAATTTTTTTTACAGCTTTTTTGTTACTTTGTTTAAGACTAAATATGCCTAACTTAAAAAAGTTAAATATAAAAGGAATGCACTTTAGTTTTAATTACAAATATATTCCATTTCTGTAGCACATCTGTCAAGGCCTTCAACAAGTTGGTAAAAGTTCCCCTAAACCTGATACAAGCTAAGACCTCTTATATGAAAAGAAGAAAACCATTTACATAAAGATATAGTTAGATTTAATGTAAAATAAAAAAATAGCGTATATCCTCACTACTTAAAAGATAAAATCAGAGTGATTTGTCTTTATAAAAATATAGAATGTTCTATCACCAGGTTTAAAGGACCAGTCAACACAGTAGATTTGCATAATCAACAAATGCAAGATAACAAGACAATGCAATAGCACTTAGTCGGAACTTCAAATGAGTAGTAGATTTTTTTTCTGACTATTTTAAAAGTTACGTCTTTTTCCACTCCCCCTGTACCATGTGACAGCCATTAGCCAATCACAAATGCATACACGTACCATGTGACAGCCATCAGCCATTCACAAATGCATACACACTTATTCTTGCACATGCTCAGTAGGAGCTGGTGACTCAAAAAGTTTAAATATAAAAAGACTGTGCACATTTTGTTAATGGAAGTAAATTGTAAAGTTGTTTAAAATGGCATGCTCTATCAGAATAATGAAAGTTTAATTTTGATTGAGTGTCCCTTTAAGCAAATCTGAGTTTTAATACAATTAGTTTTAGAAAAAAATACAATAGGTTCATACTTTTGGTAATGCAAAGATAAAGGAAGCAAACTGCCTGGTTTAAAATCTTTAACTAATGATTTGCCTGTCCAGTCTGTAGGTTTAAGTGTACCCTTTATCCTACCTCCAGGTTGTAACAATGACCTCATACCTTATTAGAATATTTATAGTTCCTAATTTATACCAGCATAATCAGTTATGTTTCTGAAAATACATCTCTGAGGTTTGGGCAATCTTAAGAGTTAAATCCATGACATAAATAGGATGGACAAAATAGCAGAAATGCCTAACCATAATATAAATGATAATATAAATAATATAAATGGAAAGTGTCACCCTTTTTTCTTCAGAACAGCCTAAATGCTTCTTAAAAGATTGTCATAAGTCCTGAACTGTGTAAAATTAGATACTTAACACAACATTCCAGAACATCCCTTCGGGTTTAGTGATGTTTAAATTTGGTAATTGGGGAGTCCATGTAACTTGCTTGAATTTTGCCTGGTATTCATGAAATCACTTACGGCTAGATTACGAGTCTTGCGTTAGCCTTAAAAAGCAGCGTTGAGAGGTCCCAACGCTGCTTTTTAACGCCCGCTGGTATTACGAGTCTGACAGGTACAGGTGTACCGCTCACTTTTCTTCCGCGACTCGATCTTACCGCAAATCCCCTTACGTAAATTGCATATCCTATCGTTTCAATGGGACTTGCCTAACGCCGGTATTACGAGTCTTGGAAGAAGTGAGCGGTACAGCCTCTCCTGTCAAGACTCCTACCGCATTTAAAAGTCAGTAGTTAAGAGTTTCATGGTCTAACGCCGTAACATAAAACTCTTAACTAAAGTGCTAAAAAAGTACACTAAGACCCATAAACTAACTACCAACCCCTAAACCGAGCCCCCACTCCACATCGGAAACACTTAAATAAAGTTTTTAACCCCTAATCTGCCGATCGGACATCGCCACCACTTTAATAAATATATTAACCCCTAAACCGCCACACTCCCGCCTCGCAAACACTAATTACATTTTATTAACTCCTAATCTGCCGTCCCTAACATCGCCGACACCTACCTACATTTATTAACCCCTAATCTGCTGCCCCCAATGTCGCTGCTACTATATTAAATTTATTAACCCCTAAACCTAAGTCTAACACCCCTCTAACTTAAATATAATTTAAATAAAACAAAATAAAATTACTACAATTAAATAAATTATTCCTATTTAAAACTAAATACTTACCTATAAAATAAACCCTAAGCTAGTTACAATATAACTAATAGTTACATTTGTATCTATCTTAGGGTTTATATTTATTTTACAGGCAACTTTGTATTTATTTTAACTAGATAGAATAGTTATTAAATAGTTATTAACTATTTAATAACTTCCTAGTTAAAATAAAGACAAATATACCAGTAAAAAAAATCCTAACCTAAGTTACAATTACACCTAACACTACACTATCATAAAATTAATTACCTAAACTAACTACAATTAAATACAATTAAATTAAATAAACTAAAGTACGGAAAAACAAACACTAAATTACAGAAAATAAAAAAATAATTACAAGAATTTTAAACTAATTACACCTAATCTAATCCCCCTAATAAAATAAAAAAGCCCCCCAAAATAATAAAATTCCCTACCCTATACTAAATTACAAATAGCCCTTAAAAGGGCCTTTTGCGGGGCATTGCCCCAAAGTAATCAGCTCTTTTAACTGTAAAAAAAATACAATACCCCCAACATTAAAACCCACCACCCACACACCCCTACTCTAAAACCCACCCAATCCCTCCTTAATAAAACCTAACACTACCCCCTTGAAGATCACCCTACCTTGAGCCGTCTTCACCCAGCCGGGCACAAGTGGTCCTCCAGAGGGGCAGTAGTCTTCATCCGATCTGGCCAGAAGAGGACCTCCAGATGGGCAGAAGTCTTCATCCAGGCGGCATTTTCTATCTTCATCCATCCGGAGCGGAGCGAGTCCATCTTGAAGCCAGCCGACGCGGAGCATCCTCTTCTTCCGACGACTCCTGACGAATAAAGGTTCCTTTTAATGATGTCATCCAAGATGGTGTCCCTTGAATTCCGATTGGCTGATAGGATTCTATCAGCCAATCGGAACTAAGATAGAAAAAATCCTATTGGTTGAATGGATCAGCCATTAGGATTGAAGTTCAATCCTATTGGATGATTGGATCAGCCAATAGGATAAAGCTCACATTCTATTGGCTGTTCCAATCAGCCAATAGAATTGCGAGCTCAATTCTATTGGCTGATTGCATCAGCCAATAGGATTTTTTCTACCTTAATTGCGATTGGCTGATAGTATCCTATCAGTCAATCGGAATTCAAGGGACGCCATCTTGGATGACGTCATTTAAAGGAACCTTCATTCGTCGGGAGTCGTCGGAAGAAGAGGATGCTCCGCGTCGGCTGGCTTCAAGGTGGACCCGCTCTTCTCCGGATGGATGAAGTTAGAAGATGACGCCTGGATGAAGACTTCTGCTTGTCAGGAGGTCCTCTACTGGCCAGATCAGATGAAGACTTCTACCCCTCTGGAGGACCACTTGTGACCGGCTGGGTGAAGACGGCTCAAGGTAGGGTGATCTTCAAGGGGGTAGTGTTAGGTTTTATTAAGGGGGGGTTGGGTGGGTTTTACAGTAGGGTTGGGTGTGTGGATGGTGGGTTTTAATGGGGGGGTATTGTATTTTTTTTTTACAGGTAAAAGAGCTGATTACTTTGGGGCAATGCCCCGCAAAAGGCCCTTTTAAGGGCTATTTGTAATTTAGTATAGGGTAGGGAATTTTATTATTTTGGGGGGCTTTTTTTATTTTATTATGGGGATTAGATTAGGTGTAATTAGTTTAAAATTCTTGTAATTATTTTTTTATTTTCTGTAATTTAGTGTTTGTTTTTTTCCGTACTTTAGTTTATTTAATTTAATTGTATTTAATTGTAGTTAGTTTAGGTAATTAATTTAATGATAGTGTAGTGTTAGGTGTAATTGTAACTTAGGTTAGGATTTATTTTACAGGTATATTTGTCTTTATTTTAACTAGGAAGTTATTAAATAGTTAATAACTATTTAATAACTATTCTACCTAGTTAAAATAAATACAAAATTGCCTGTAAAATAAATATAAACCCTAAGCTAGCTACAATGTAACTATTAGTTATATTGTAGCTATCTTATGGTTTATTTTATAGGTAAGTATTTAGTTTTAAATAGGAATAATTTATTTAATTGTAGTTATTTTATTTAGATTTCATTAAATTATATTTAAGTTAGGGGGTGTTAGACTTAGGTTTAGACTTAGGTTTAGGGGTTAATAAATTTAATATAGTAGCGGCGACGATGGGGGTGGCAGATTAGGGGTTAATAATTGTAGTTAGGTTGTGGGGACATTGGGGGGCAGATTAGGGGTTAATAACTATAATGTAGGTGGTGGCGATGTTGGGGACAGCAGATTAGGGGTTCATAGGGATAATGTAGGTAGCGGCGGTGTTCGGAGCGGCAGATTAGGGGTTAAAAATATAATGCAGGTGTTGGCGATGTCAGGGGTGGCAGATTAGGGGTTAAGCGTAAGATTAGGGGTGTTTAGACTCGGGGTTCATGTTAGGGTGTTAGATGTAGACATAAAATGTGTTACCCCATAGGAATCAATGGGGCTGCGTTAGGAGCTCAACGCTGCTTTGTTGCAGGTGTTAGTTTTTTTTTCAGCCCGATCTGCCCCATTGATTCCTATGGGGAAATCATGCACGAGCACGTTTAGCCAGCTCACCGCTACCGTAAGCAGTGCTGGTATTGAGGTGAGATGAGGAGCTAAATTTTGCTCTACGCTCACCTTTTTGCGGCTAACGCCGGGTTTAAAAAACCTGTAATACAAGCGTTGTCTTAAGGGAGCGGTGAAAAAAAAATGCTCGTTAGCAACGCATCCCTGTTACCGCAAAACTCGTAATCTAGGTGTTAGGAATTTTTTTTTAGCAATTTGTATGGGGGTGTTATCCTGCAAACTGGAATGGCATTAAGGAACAATGTTTGCACCATCAGGCTCACCCTTTCCTATAAAATAGTCTGATATGTCTTGCTACAATTATGGATTCCCACCATCATTTGACTTTCTCCAACTTTTTACATGTCTATAAGTAGCAAACAGGGTAAAACATGACTCATCGTACCGTTTAATTTTTCTCAATTTATGAAGCTTAGTTAGTAGCATCTGGCCGTTGTGGTGCAGGTTTTCTCATGCAATCCTCCAACCAAAAGCTAAGAAGCTGCTTCTTAACAACATTACTGCCTCGTCAAAGATTGCAGATGTCAAACATCCTGATATCATTATAGGAATTTGTTTAAAATGAATGTAAAGTTTAATGAATAAGTGCCCGGTATCTAAAAGTACTCTTATTAAACTTTACAATGAAGCTTCTTTTTTAAAATACTTACCTTTGGTTTATGGAAAGCAGACCAGCAATCCTCTGCCCCCAGCTCCTGCTGTAGTTAGTACAGCGATGACAAATCTGGCTTCCTCCAATCATTGCGTGCCCCCTTTGGCATCCAGCTCAAGAGGCATGCAACGATTAGTGAAAGCTAGATTGCTGAGGATCGCTGGCCTGTTTTCCATCAAGCAAAGGTAAGTATTTTAAAAAAGAAGCTTCATTGTAAAGTTTAATGAATGAAAGTGCCCCTGTTTTTAAGTGTATTTGTAAAAACCGGGCACTTATTCATTAAACTTTAAATTCACTTTAATTGATTTCCGTCCCTGCTGCAGTAAGGTGTGCTGTACCGAAGATCAATTGGGCCTTAATTGTAGTTGTCTATATTAGCTTTCTGTTTACAGCATCATACTGCTTGTGTATTGAGTTTTCTGACTTTCACTCTGACAGTTTGTTGTTTGATTTTAGCTTTCCCTGACTTTGCGTCTGTATTAATCCATTGGTTTGGAATAACTTGGTATTTGACTTTAGCATGTTTTTGGACTCTGCATTTGTTTAATGATTCTGTACTGCTTTTCCCTGTTAGGCCTTGACCTAGACTGTCTGACTTTGAATTACCTTTTCACCTTGGATTGTTCTGCTATCTGAAGATCTGCATTTAAGTCACCTATGCGAGTTTGTCTTCATCTGGATAGCAAGACTACATTTTACAAAGGTATGTTTTCCTTTGGCTTTTAGATTTATTAATTTACAGTTACATTCTAGTACTTATTTCTTCTTTGCTTTATAGGTGCTTATTACGGTACTAGAGAGAGTTCAGCTACTAAATTTAGTCTCATTGTTCTCTTACCCCTAAATCGTGCTTGGTTACTCTTCTTAGCTTTCAGTTTCCCAGTAAAGATTTGTGGTGAGTTGGGCCTCCCAATTGATACCAACCTGTTAAATTCTGGAAAAGCAGTACTCCACCTGATGGGGATGATGACGCGGGCCCTGTCAGGAAACCGGTTACGGTTTGTTACACCTGAACTCAGGAATTTTAAGCCTTGCTTTCACAGGGGGCAGAGGATGGCACTGTGCAAGGGTTGGCTCCTGCAATGTAAAATTCCTACAGGGTATGCTGCATCTAACGCTCTAAAAGTGATAAATGGAGATTTCTGTATCTTTAAATATTCAAAATCAGTGGTTTCTGAATGGCAACCCTGTCATATATTCCAACCTTTGAGATTGGCTTACAGAGGTACTGATTCAAATCTATGGAAATTTGTAGCATTTAGCAACTATCTTTTGTAATGTCCATCTTCAATTTGTAACCACTGTTCCTCTTTCCCAATGTAATTTGGCAAATGTTGGCCCTATTTTTTAGACTCTTGACACATTAAATAATTTAGCAGTTCTTGTGACCAGTGCATCTTTGGCCTCCATTTAAATCAAACCAACATAGTTAAGCCTTGTTGTCAATTTATAGCTGACACATAATGATAACTGGCAATAAACCAAACGTGACTTACCTTTGCATCTGCCTTTGTAACTTTGATTTAGTTTTTTTTCATGGAGTATTCCTACTCTCTGTCTATGCAGAGATATAGAAAATCCTTCCCTTAGAAATATGTGCTTCAAAAATGTTCTTGAATATAAATATTCCATTATTTTAGGCAGAAAAATAATTTGTTGCTCATGACTCATCTCATCTTCCACTTCATCAGAAAGAGCTTATATTTTCTATCAAGCATTCTGCATTCTGGATGTACACTGAATATTAATATACTATTCAGCCAAGTGTTCTACCGTTCATTTTAATTCACTGCTCAAGAGAAACATTTTTAAAATAAAAATGAATTTAACTAATTAGTATCCATATATGGAGGGTGTGTCTTAAACATAATACAGTGTTAATATATATATATATATATATAAAGAAGATACAACACATTATCATAAATGGGGAAACTAAGCAAAACATTCTGAATTTAACCAAAGTCAAAGTTTGACCACCTAAAAATGATTACAACAAACAAAGTGTTATTCTATTAATGTTCAAAATCTTATGAAATGTTAATCTATTGAAAGACTGCAGAAAATGAGTTAATTACAAGGTTTTTAACAGGATACAAAACAGTATGAGATTGTAATATAAAATGTTTACTTATGTGTAGTTAAAAAAACTTTGCAATATATTTTAATTTTTTATTTTGCCCCCCATTTTCTAAATTCTTACTGAGTTTCTATAAAGTAATGGGTGGCAACATGTTTGAACTTAAGTTGCTCTTATCCGTTTTCCCTGCTGAAGACAATTATGGACAGGTATGAAACAGGCAATACAAGAGACTACTGTCCAAACAAGGCTGTATGTAACACAAGATAATCTAAAAGAGATTCCATACAGCTTTGCTTGCACAAACAGTGATAAATAGAAAACTAGTTAAAACGTGACAGTGCCCTTTGCTTTATAGAAACAAAAATACTTTATAGAAACTAAACCTTTACACCTATATTTTCAGTATTTAAACAACTAATATGCAGGTAGATTACAAGTTATGCACGCTTGTAGGGAATTTAACGAACGCAACAAAAGTTGCGTTATTTCACCCTCTACAGCGCAACCATTACATTTTTTAAACAGTCGGCTTGTGGTTGCTTTGAGCTCCATACCGCACAAAATACAAGCGCTATTTTGACGTGCTCGTGCACGCTTTCCCCATAGACATCAATGGGGAGAGCGGGTTGGAAAAAAACCTAACACCTGCAATTGCAAAATGAAAAGCTAAGTAACGCAGCCCCATTGATGCCTATGGGAAAAAAAAAGTTACGTTTAAACCTAACACTCTAACATAAACCCCACGTCTAAACACCCCTAATCTGCTGCCTCCGACATCACCGACACCTACATAATGTTATTAAACCCTAATTTGCCTCTCCCGATATCGCCACCACTGAAATAAACCTATTAACCCCTAAACCACCAACCCCCACATCGCAACAACCTAAATTAAACTATATTAACCCCTAAACCTAACCGTAACCCTAATCGTAACCCTAACACCCCCTAACATCATAATTATACTAAACTATCACACTAATTCAAATCAGCCAATAGAATTTCAGTAGCTCTCATCCTATTGGCTAATTTGAACAGTTGTGCAGCGATGGTCAGCAGATCTTAAATATATATATATATATATATATATATATATATATATATATATATATATATATATATATAAATATATATACATACTGTATATATTTATGTGTTTATATGTGTTTATACATATATATTTATACAGAACACACAGTTCCCTATAGACCGCAATGTGAAGGCACTTTTTAGTGTCTTTCTTTGTTTAAACACCCGCCACTTTTAACCCCTTAAAAATGCTTCTATTTTTGTTATAACATGAACTTCACATTTTATTTTGGGGCACATTAAAAAATTGGCTGATCTCTGGTTAATTTTTGGAGGGCTAATTGCTACCGCAAGCTCGCTTTAGCAATAACCAGCCACTTGTTATTTGACCGTTTACGGTCATGCGAAACATTAGCGCTCCACTTCTAATCTAGCCCATAATTGTAAAAATACATCTACATATAATTCTAAGACTAATCTTTGCATTGAATACATAATTTTGTCTATCATGTATTTGGTGTTTAACATTCCTTTAAAGGGATACTAAACCCAAAGGGGCATATGTATCAAGCTCCGAATGGAGCTTGATACCCCGTGTTTCTGGTAAGCATGCAGGCTCGCCAGAAGCAGCAGTTATGAATCAGCGGTCACAAAGACCGCTGCTCCATAACCTGTCCGCCTGCTCTGAGCAGGCAGACACACATCGCCGGAAATCAACCCGATCGAGTACGATCGGGTTGATTGACAACCCCCTGCTGGCGGCCCATTGGCCGCGAGTCTGCAGGGGGCGGCGTTGCACCAGCAGCTATTGTGAGCTGCTGGTGCAATGCTGAATACGGCGAGCGTATTGCTCGCCGTATTCAGCGAGGTCTGTCGGACCTGGTCCGCACTGTCAGATCAGGTCCGACAGACCTTGATAACTAGAGGCCAGTGTCCGATAGAGCATGCAGTTTTAAGAAACTTTCTAATTTACTCCTATTATCAATTTTTCTTCATTCTCTTGCTATCTTTATTTGAAAAGAAAGAATGTAAGCTTAAGAGCTGGCCAATTTTTGGTACAGCACCTGGGTAGTGCATGTTGATTGGTGGCTAAGTGCAGCCACCAATCAGCAAGCGCTACCCAGGGCTCTGAACCAAAAATAGGCCAGCTCCTTAGCTTAGATTCCTGCTTTTTCAAACAAAGATAGCAAAAGAATGAAGAAATTTTGATAATACGAGTAAATTAGAAAGTTGCCTAAAATTGCATGCTCTGTCTGAATCAGATAAGAAAAAAATTGGGTTTAGTGTCCCTTTAAGGTTACCATATTTGCACATGCATTTAAAATACCATTTGTCAATAGCTTTTTAAGAGTGTACATCCTAATTTAATAACTGACATTTATCTAAGGTATAGGAGTATATTTATCAATGTGCGAGAGGACATAATACGAAGTACCATATAATATTCGCTTCCCATCAATAAATGTCGACAGCATACGCTGTCTGCATTTATCATTGCACCAGCAGTTCCCTGCAGATTCGTGGCCAGATCGGGTTGATTTCTGTACGCAGCCTCAGAGCAGGCGGACAAGTTATGGAGGAGCAATCTTTAGACCGCTGAAGGCTCGCCGGAAACAAGGGACATCAAGTTCCATACAGGGATTGATAAATATGCCCCATAATATCTATTTTACATTGTAAGCATTACATATTATTTTGTTCTTTTCTTTTATGTTGCATTGTTGTCTTTACTACTGTGATGCTGTTGAAAATCCTTTTTGATAAATTATTTCCAAAAAGAAAAAAAAAAAAAGAAAAAAAACGTAACTTGAAAAGTAAAACAATAGGCTACAAAATAGATATAATTTTCATAATGTTAATATTTAACTAATTATGAAGTTGTTATTCCACTTTGCAGGGACATTGTGTATAGCTGTGCTAAGAGGTTACTGTACAAGTGTAAAAAGAAGAATCTACGAGAATCATTGAATTGTTCCCAGTACTAAACTCTATAAAACAGGCTGGGAACATTCTTTTATTTGTTCCATCTGTGACTGGTACAATGATTTAATTGAACATTTGGCAAATTCCCTTAGTTTGAGAGGAGTATGACCAAATGGCTCTTTTATATTAATAGAAAAATGCAGTAACTAAAATTGGCCATTATAATACCAGTAAACGTAAGTACAAAATAAAAGGTAATACAGTGCAGCACATTATTAAAGTATATCATACAACAAACTCTTGAGAAGGAATAGGTGTAGTGAGGATGTCACAAGCACTAGCCAATAGGATTTAACTTTTTTGTAGAAAGGAACTTATTATAGGATTAGTACAGCTGTTCTGTCAATAACTCCAATTCATCGAGAACTCCAATATGATGTCACTTCCGGCTGCAGATTACACTAATAGCCTCCATTGCGCATGCGAGTGTGCACCCGAGATTATTCTTCTGAAAAGAGGCGTGCCCTTGGGGAGAACTCATCGAATTCTCCAATAAAAGCCATTGTGCCTGCGTATTTTTTTATGAGGCAAAAAACAGACCCTTGAGAAGAACTTATCGAGTGCTACAAGAACTGCGGTTGCGCATGCACGCATTACGTGTAAACACTGGGCCCGCCAATAGCTTTACCCTCAGGCTGAGATAAGTTTTAAGGAATAAACAATAAATGATAATAAATATTATATACGGTTTTAAAGCTGAATATCGTGACAAGCGAAAACTTATCTCAGCCTGAGGGTAAAGCTATTTGAGCAACAGACGGGCATGGTGTTTACATATAATGCGTGCATGCGCAACAGCAGTTCTTGTAGCACTCAAGTTCTTCTCAAGGTTCTTTTTTTTTTGCCTCATAAAAAAATACGCATGCGCAATGGCTTTTATTGGAGAATTCGATGAGTTCTCCCCAAGGGTACGCCTCTTTTCAGATGAATAATCTCGGGTGTGCGCTCGCATGTGCAGTGGAGGAAATTAGTGTAATCTGCAGCCGGAAGTGACGTCATATTGGAGTCCTCGATGAATTGGAGTTATCGACAGAACACAGCCCTTAAATACATAATATATAAATAGAAGATAGAGAAAGAAGCATTATATGGCACACTTGCACGTAGTGCAGAAGGTGGTCACAAACAATTATGAAAATGAAAAAGGGCGGGAGAAAATAAATAAAACTTAATTTTTATTAAATAATATACAAAGCACTAAGCCATAACATATATAAAAAGTTAAAACATCAAATTAGCAAAATTGCCTCTCTGCATATATCGACCGATCATACCATTAATAAATGGAAACCGCTTCTCAAAGATCTAATGACGGACAGCGCAAAATGGGTAATTATCCCCACCAGCCAGTGTACTGTGAGTACAAAAGATCCCTAATGCACTGAAATGCCAACAGGCTTAAACTACTCTTTCGCGGTACTCTTGGCTGCTTGTTTAAAACCACTGGGTATTCCTGTGCTGCATCCTCTGTATTGAAACTATTAGAGCATATTCCAAAGCCTAAAAAGGCCAACAGATTTACCAAATATTAGACATGCTGACCCTCATTAGATCTTTGAGAAGCGGTTTCCATTCATTAATGGTATGATCGGTCGATATATGCAGGGAGGCTTTTTTTTTGCTAATTTGACGTTTTAACTTTTTATATATGTTTACTAAACCCCATCCCCCCTTATCCTTTTCCCGGGGTTATTTTGTTACTTAAATACATAGTGTATGACGCTCCATTTCTCCAAAATGAAAGCTGTATTCGTCCGAACTAAGAAAGCCCTAATTCTTAAACTAGCAGTATACCTCCTTAAGTAGTATATTTGTACTAATGGAAATATACAAGGTAGAAAATGGAGGAAATCAAGGTTCTTTGTTAGAAAAAAAAATGAATAGTTCTCTGTAGATAATTTACTTTATCAGTTTTGAGAGCTCATGGGTCTTTTCTAAAAAAATCAAACAAAGAAAACCCAGTTAAAAAAATAAAACGATTTATTTGAAAATCTGTTAAAAAAACAAAACAACAACAGACAATACCAACTGTTGTAAAACAATTATAATGCATGTTAAGGTCTTAAATATATGAGAAACTATATCTTTAATTACAGACATAATTTACCTGCCAATAAAGCTTGCATAAATACTATTACCTCTGAAATTCTATTGACTGCTTAAAAAAATCAAAATTATGCTATGCCTGATAGACATTTGAAGGGCCTAGCATTTACTAAGGTACATATAATGGTAGAAACTCCTTTTCTAAATGTCCTCAAAACCATTTCACAATTAAAATGTAGTTGTATTTATTTAACAAAGCCACATAATGCAATTATGTATGTAGCATGGCCACTAGATCCTGAACTTATTTTAGTTTTGTAATCTAGATGATTTAACTTTTGCAGGAAACCCAGTCAACTTGCATTTTGTTGGAGTATCCCAATTTAGAAGATATAACCAACAGTCTCCATTAACTATTTTCATTTATGCACTAGATTTTCTTAGAGAAACCAGATACCTGTAAAAAAAAAAAAAAATTGTCCAAACCCAGTACCTATGCCACCCTGACCATTTCCAGACATTTTTCAAACCTGCCACCAAGCCACAAACACTAATCACCAGGATTACTAAGCACTAAAACCTGGACCACACATACTCCATTCATGGGCTATTTTGGCTCTATCGCTTTGCCCTACCTTGAATCATAAGAATTATATTTAAGTTAAATGTATATGAACTTGCTCATTGGTAGAAGATGACCCTTTTGATGGTGACCTCCACTAATATTGCCCCGCAGCCTGTTCCAGTTAGCCCACTGCTGGTTACATGTAGCCTGATACCGCTAACTAATTCATTTAATCTGCATGCCACTCCCTAATAAGCTTTACTATATATGTCTGTATGGTTATGCAGTCTTTGCTCTACCACTAAGCTGACCAACCTTAATTCAACTTTCTCTTTTGACCCAATTCCAGCCTGATACCCTGATATCCCCCTATCTTTCCCTATTGCCGCTTCACATGTATGACTCCCAGCAAAAACATTCTAGGAATATATAAGAAAAAGTTTGTGGGCAAATACAATGTTGTGTCGGTAAAAGAAAAAAAACATAAATTAAACACTACATATTTTAAAAACAAAATGTTACCTCCCATGCCAATCTTATTACACCTTTCTTTAATATACAAAAACATTACCATCACTACTCTGTTTCCCTACATATTTTGCGGAGAGCTTTTATGGGGGATGTGGGTAGTTCAGTTAGTAGCTTTGAAGAAGCTAAATGAGCCTCTTGTCCACAGGTTTAAAGGGGACAGAGTAGGAAGGGAGCGTTCAATGGGAAGATAAGAATTTAAAAGGAACATCTAAGGAAATGTCAAAGGGCAAAAGAACAATTACTAAAACCAAAATATCAAGACCTTAAAGACAGATCACTGAGGTTGAATCTTTTCTCACATACCAGATGGCATGTACCTGGAGTATAAATCCATCATACAACACAAACAGAAAGTGGAATGTTAGAATTACACAATGGTCTTCAACAGAAAATATCACTAATGGAAAAGAAGATAGAGGATGAAGCATTTTCAAGAAAACAACACAGAAGGAGGTCATGCACAGCAATTGTATCCAATCTATAGACTAATAAAATGATGTGTAATTTAACTATGGTGTATTAATCATGCCTAAACTAAGAGAACTACCCATACATATATAATGCTTTTCCTAAAGTTACTATGTGGATGCTTTATTTTTGCAATGAACATTTCCGTAAGTATAATAACAGGGACATCTGCTTAATACCATCAATTGTCCCTTGATAGGCTGCAAGTAATTAAAAAACAATATTTAACCATGTACAACAGTAAACATATTAGCAAAGGACACTCACTTCAGATTTAAGTGAAGTATGTTTTTATGATCATTTCATGCACATTCTGTGCTTCTCTGTGTGTCAGTTATTTATGTTATGTCATTGAAATTGTACGCTTTAGCTGTACTAATGTTGTACTTGTTTATTATATTTGAAAACCCAATAAAGCTTTTAAAAAAAAAACATATTAGCAAAGGAAACAATGACGTATCAAATAATTACTATGTCTATAAAATAAAAGGAACAGACTTGAATCATAACAAAGGTTAAATAAAATGGGGACAACAGAAAATGATTGATAGTGTTGTGTCTTCTGTATGTAAGTTATAATGGGAATTAAGAAGAACCACTCACATAGGTCAATTCCAATTCATTCACAGACCTGTGTGAATGGTCTTCCATGGCTCATTGCAAGGTTTTCAAATTTGCACCTATTTCAATCCACTAGACAGTTAAAACAGTTATTCTGTGAGTTTCTATTGTATTTTAACTCATTTAATTTAATCGATCCAGCCTGGAAGCCCTTTAGGTACAGGTTCATTCATGTGAGCCAGCAACCTAAAAAACAGCAGTACTAAGACAACTCTGAGGAAGAAAATATAAATAATCCTGTACTTATTGGTCCAGGTTTATGAGAAACCCTGCCATTTTGCAATTGATTCCATGAATCAAGGCAGTGGAAGCCGCCCTAGATGTTCAGAACATGGGTGGACAGGTTCCCTACCTGGAAACATGGTTTGGCTACACTAGTTAAGAGGGGACCATATTCTATATGATAATTATTAGTTATGCAGGGTGTGTAAATAATGTAAATTATTGATGTAAGTTATGATTGTCTACCATTTAGCAGGGACAGGAAATATAAGTATACACTTCATCCTCATTAAGGATAAACACAATTTGTAGAGGCAAATTGTAGGATTGTAAAGTACAAAGGTAAAGGGACAGTGTACTGTAAAATTGGTTTCCCCTTCATTTGCTGACAATTACTTCTTATACCAGATACAGAGTTAACAATGAATGGGAAATTACTACATTTGGTTTATTTTTTATATATGAAGTAGCTGTCTCTGCTGATTGAAACCACAACCCAATGAAATTGGCTAAGCTTGCAGGTAGAGCAGACCACATAAATTATCTCTATTTATACAAAATCCTTAGGGCCTGATATTTAAAACCTCACTGGCATGAAGAGAAATCATGCAAAATCTTTGGGACTTTTTTAGACCTTGCATTGTAATGTAGGGGTCTCTGTTTCACATAAAGAAGACTACATATCAACATAAACATGTCTCAAGTTAAAATATATTAATCCCTTAGAGAGAACAATAGAAAAATAACATTTTAGTATCTCTGTGTCAAATCCCCCACTGGTAGCATGCTTTTTTTCTAAAACTTCTCGTTTGCATGGCTTTTCTACAGCCAGTACTTAAGAACAGAAACTTTCAGAATAGGTGGGGATACAAAATGCAAAGCAGCTATTTCAAACAATGAAACAAAGGTAAATGAGCTATTTCTAAACAATTTAATATACTTCCGCAGGTAAAATAGATCACTGGGAACACGAGAAAACTGTTCATTTAAATAAAATAAATTTAGCTTTGAGTTTAAATATACATAAAAGTACAAAGATAAAATGCTTGAATACATTAGAGTATGCAATTTTTGCATTAATGCTCACCCATTACTATAGGCTAGTGGAACGGTAACGTTAACGCAAGCGAGATATTGCAATATTGCTATCTCAATAACACGCTCATATTATAAGTTAAAAGTAAATGTGATTGCGTTAAAACGATCAAATTTACTTTCAACTTGTAATATGAGTATAATGGGTTTTCCCTTGAAAAAATTTGCATTAAACAAAAAAAAAACATTAAAATTAAGTTTCACGAGCTACACTATCCATCCCCAACACTATATAAAAAAGCTTTCATTCTATTGACTGATTTGAATTAAAAAATAAGTCAATAGAAATTTAAGGGCACCCCTATATAAGCAGGAACCTTGCATTCAATATTCAGTGTGCTGCAGTGACACATGAAGGTTAGGTATTAAGCAGTGACCCATGAAAGTTAGGTATTAAGCAGGTTAGGTATTAAGTAGTGTAGGGATTGTTGTGGTGGGGGTTGTGGGGGTTTAGGGATTAATAGTGTAGGGGGTTAATAGAGATGGGGTTATGTTGGGGCTTAATAGTGTATTGGGGTAGTTTGCGATGGGGGATGTGGATGATTAGGGGTTAATAGTGTAGCAGGGTTAAAAGAGTAAGACTTAGATTTGGAGTTTGGCGTTAGCCGTGAAAACCAGCGTTAGAGGCTCCTAACGCTGGTTTTAGGCTACCGCCGGTATTTGGAGTCACTCAAAATAGGGTCTAACGCTCACTTTTCATCCGCGACTTTTCCATACCGCAGATCCCCTTACGTAAACTGCGTATCCTATCTTTTCAATGGGATCTTTCTAACTCCGGTATTTAGAGTCGTTTCTGAAGTGAGCGTGAGACATCTAACGACAAAACTCCAGCCGCAGGAAAAAAGTCAGTAGTTAAGAGCTTTCTGGGCTAACGCCGGTTTATAAAGCTCTTAACTACTGTACTCTAAAGTACACTAACACCCATAAACTACCTATGTACCCCTAAACCGAGGTCCCCCCACATCGCCGACACTCAAATACATTTTTTTAACCCCTAATCTGCCGACCGCCACCTACGTTATCCTTATGTACCCCTAATCTGCTGCCCCTAACACCGCCGACCCCTATATTATATTTATTAACCCCTAATCTGCCCCCCACAATGTCGCAGCCAGCTACCTACAATAATTAACCCCTAATCTGCCGACCGCAAAGCGCCGCCACCTACGTTATCCTTATGTACCCCTAATCTGCTGCCCTTAACACCGCCGACCCCTGTATTATATTTATTAACCCCTAATCTGCCCCCCACAACGTCGTCTCCACCTGCCTACACTTATTAACCCCTAATCTGCCGACCGGAGCTCACCGCTATTCTAATAAATGTATTAACCCCTAAAGCTAAGTCTAACCCTAACACTAACACCCCCCTAAATTAAATATAATTTACATCTAACGAAATTAATTAACTCTTATTAAATAAATTATTCCTATTTAAAGATAAATACTTACCTGTAAAATAAATCCTAATATAGCTACAATATAAATTATAATTATATTATAGCTATTTTAGGATTTATATTTATTTTACAGGTAACTTTGTATTTATTTTAACCAGGTACAATAGCTATTAAATAGTTAAGAACTATTTAATAGCTAAAATAGTTAAAATAATTACAAATTTACCTGTAAAATAAATCCTAATATAGCTACAATATAAATTATAATTATATTATAGCTATTTTAGGATTTATATTTATTTTACAGGTAACTTTGTATTTATTTTAACCAGATACAATAGCTATTAAATAGTTAAGAACTATTTAATAGCTAAAATAGTTAAAATAATTACAAATTTACCTGGAAAATAAATCCTAACCTAAGTTACAATTAAACCTAACACTACACTATCAATAAGTTAATTAAATAAACTACCTACAATTACCTACAATTAACCTAACACTACACTATCAATAAATTAATTAAATACAATTCCTACAAATAAATACAATTAAATAAACTAGCTTAAGTACAAAAAATAAAAAAGAACTAAGTTACAAAAAATAAAAAAATATTTACAAACATAAGAAAAATATTACAACAATTTTAAACTAATTACACCTACTCTAAGCCCCCTAATAAAATAACAAAGACCCCCAAAATAACAAAATGCCCTACCCTATTCTAAATTACTAAAGTTCAAAGCTCTTTTACCTTACCAGCCCTGAACAGGGCCCTTTGCGGGGCATGCCCCAAGAAGTTCAGCTCTTTTGCCTGTAAAAAAAACATACAATACCCCCCCCAACATTACAACCCACCACCCACATACCCCTAATCTAACCCAAACCCCCCTTAAATAAACCTAACACTAAGCCCCTGAAGATCATCCTACCTTGTCTTCACCTCACCAGGTATCACCGATCCGTCCTGGCTCCAAAATCTTCATCCAACCCAAGCGGGGGCTGGCGATCCATCATCCGGTGGCTGAAGAGGTCCAGAAGAGGCTCCAAAGTCTTCATCCTATCCGGGAAGAAGAGTAGATCCGGACCGGCAACCATCATCTTCCAAGCGGCATCTTCTATCTTCATCCGATGAGGACCGGCTCCATCCTGAAGACCTCCGACGCGGACCCATCTTCATCCGGCGACGTCCAACTGAAGAATGAAGGTTCCTTTAAGGGACGTCATCCAAGATGGCGTCCCTCGAATTCCGATTGGCTGATAGGATTCTATCAGCCAATCGGAATTAAGGTAGGAATATTCTGATTGGCTGATGGAATCAGCCAATCAGAATCAAGTTCAATCCGATTGGCTGATCCAATCAGCCAATCAGATTGAGCTCGCATTCTATTGGCTGATCGGAACAGCCAATAGAATGCGAGCTCAATCTGATTGGCTGATTGGATCAGCCAATCGGATTGAACTTGATTCTGATTGGCTGATTCCATCAGCCAATCAGAATATTCCTACCTTAATTCCGACTGGCTGATAGAATCCTATCAGCCAATCGGAATTCGAGGGACGCCATCTTGGATGACGTCCCTTAAAGGAACCGTCATTCGGCTAGTAGGCGTCGGGAGAAGAGGATGTTCCGCGTCGGAGGTCTGCAAGATGGATCCGGAAGAAAGAAGATTGAAGATGCCGTTGATAGAAGACTTCATCCGGATCATGGACCTCTTCAACTCCCGCTTGGATGAAGACTTCAGCCGGATCATGGACCTCTTCAGCTCCCGCTTGGATGAAGACTTCAGCCGGATCATGGACCTCTTCAGCCCCCCGCTTGGGCTTGGATCAGGACATCGGAGGAGCTCTTCAGGACGGATCGGTGAACCTGGCAGGGTGAAGATAAGGTAGGAAGATCTTCAGGGGCTTAGTGTTAGGTTTATTTAAGGGGGGTTTGGGTTAGATTAGGGGTATGTGGGTGGTGGGTTGTAATGTTGGGGGGGGGTATTGTATGTTTTTTTTTACAGGCAAAAGAGCTGAATTCTTTGGGGCATGCCCCGCAAAGGGCCCTGTTCAGGGCTGGTAAGGTAAAAGAGCTTTGAACTTTAGTAATTTAGAATAGGGTAGGGCATTTTGTTATTTTGGGGGTCTTTGTTATTTTATTAGGGGGCTTAGAGTAGGTGTAATTAGTTTAAAATTGTTGTAATATTTTTCTTATGTTTGTAAATATTTTTTTATTTTTTGTAACTTAGTTCTTTTTTATTTTTTGTACTTTAGCTAGTTTATTTAATTGTATTTATTTGTAGGAATTGTATTTAATTAATTTATTGATAGTGTAGTGTTAGGTTAATTGTAGGTAATTGTAGGTAGTTTATTTAATTAATTTATTGATAGTGTAGTGTTAGGTTTAATTGTAACTTAGGTTAGGATTTATTTTACAGGTAAATTTGTAATTATTTTAACTATTTTAGCTATTAAATAGTTCTTAACTATTTAATAGCTATTGTACCTGGTTAAAATAAATACAAAGTTACCTGTAAAATAAATATAAATCCTAAAATAGCTATAATATAATTATAATTTATATTGTAGCTATATTATGATTTATTTTACAGGTAAGTATTTATCTTTAAATAGGAATAATTTATTTAATAAGAGTTAATTAATTTCGTTAGATGTAAATTATATTTAATTTAGGGGGGTGTTAGTGTTAGGGTTAGACTTAGCTTTAGGGGTTAATACATTTATTAGAATAGCGGTGAGCTCCAGTCGGCAGATTAGGGTTTAATGTTTGAAGTTCGGTGTCGGCGATGTTAGGGAGGGCAGATTAGGGGTTAATACTATTTATTATAGGGTTAGTGAGGCGGATTAGGGGTTAATAACTTTATTATAGTAGCGCTCAAGTCCGCTCGGCAGATTAGGGGTTAATAAGTGTAGGCAGGTGGAGGCGACGTTGTGGGGGCAGATTAGGGGTTAATAAATATAATATAGGGGTCAGCAATGTTAGGGAAGCAGATTAGGGGTACATAGGGATAATGTAAGTAGCGGCGGTTTACGGAGCGGCAGATTAGGGGTTAATAATAATATGCAGGGGTCAGCGATAGCGGGGGCGGCAGATTAGGGGTTAATAAGTGTAAGGTTAGGGGTGTTTAGACTCGGGGTACATGTTAGAGTGTTAAGTGCAGGCGTAGGAAGGGTTACCGCATAGCAAACAATGGGGCTGCGTTAGGAGCTGAACGCGGCTTTTTTGCAGGTGTTTGGGTTTTTTTCAGCTCAAACAGCTCCATTGTTTCCTATGGGGGAATCGTGCACGAGCAAGTTTTTGAGGCTGGCCGCTTGCATAAGCAACTCTGGTATCGAGAGTTGAAGCTGCGTTAAAAATGCTCTACGCTCCTTTTTTGGAGCCTAACGCAACCATTCTGTGGACTCTCAATACCAGAGTTATTTTTATGGTGCGGCCAGAAAAAAGCCGGCATTAGTTTTTCAGGTCGTTACCGACAAAACTCCAAATCTAGCCGTATGGAAATGTGGCAGTTTAGGGGTTATTAGAATAAGGTGTTTTTTTGTGATGGGGGTAAGAATGCGAGTATAGGTGTTAGTTGGTTTTTTTTTACTTTGCTGCTCCATAGAGTGCTTTTTGCATTGGGTTTCATGTGAGCGCAAAATCTTTATTCTTTCAACTTGTAATACCTGCGCTATACTTGAGCTGGTGCACTAAAACGCTCTTCACTCATAATCTAGCCTTATGTATTTAACCCCAGCAAAATGCCCCAAAAGTTAACCACAATGCATTGCCACAAGGTCTATGAACCAATCAGGGGTGGCATTGGCATGAAGCCATCAATCACTAGTTTCATCAAGACAGTAATTACTTTTAAAAAATAATAATAATAATAATAAATAATGTGCTTTGATGCATTAGAGCAGTTTATTTTTCTACAAATATGTCCCTTTAATGACCCTTTTAAAATTAGTACAAATATTTCCTTTGATCTTGTTCCTTACATATTTATTTTTTCTATTATCTTTTTATTGATAGATATATAGCAGCAATGACAAAAAACAAATCCAAATGTACAATTGTAAATAAAAAAATGTTCCTCTTAATTTATAATTTTAGATTAGATTAAAATAGGAACACGATCTATCATGCAAATCTGATAGCAATTTCTTATTTATATGGTGACATCAAATTATTACAAGCTGTAAAAATTTTAATCATGTTTACAAGTTAACTTCAAACTAACTTTTTATAAAGCACATATGTTTTCTTAACATTTTGAAGTGTTTGTTAGCAAACTAACCATATGGAACATTTGAAAAAAATAAATAAATAATTTTAATAATATAATAAAACCACTGAAAATGTTTACATGCAAATATTCCTTTATTCCTCTAATGTGTAACTAATTCAGCATTTTCACAGTCTTCAAACTAAATGAATGACTAAATTAATTGGAAGGCTTATCTATGAAAGAAATTCTGTTGCCATGTTTCATTTCACGGAATTTGCTATCTTTCAAGATACAGCAAGCTGTTTTTGGAATATTCTCACATTTTTAGATATATTTTATTATGCCAGCGGTTTTTATTAAATATATTTCACCACATCTCTTACTAATGATATATTATTTATTTAAGCCTACATCTGTTGATTGGTTTAAATTAAAAACACCCTTAGGCACAAGGAAATGAGTTGTACTAAGTAATATCATCCATAGTGGTTCCAGACCAGTGATAGCAAACTTGGCACCCCAGATGTTTCAGAACTACATTTCCCATGATGCCTAGGCACTCTGAAGTGCAGTCAAGCATCATGGGAAATGTAGTTTTGAAACATCTGTAGTGTCAAGGTTTGCTTTCACTGTTCTAGACCATAACATTTAGAGGGTACAAAGATTTGACCCCAAAGTACTAATAGGGGAACTTATCTTATGCAACCCATTCCTATCTTTACTTGTTAATTTTTTTAATCTGCCTTATCCCTTATTTTATATCACTTAAAAGGCCATTATAGTAAAAAAATGACATGCTTTAATCTGTTCGAGCATGCAATTTTAAGATTATAGACCCTAGATTACTGTGTGTTTAACCCATGCAAATGGATTTAACAGCTAAACACACAGTAGAAATACCATGCAATACTCACAGAGCACTTCTTGTTCTAAGTTTAAAACACATCTGATCCAATCAGCAGCGCTAGTTCCACATTGATTTATGCGACTAGCAATGCTGATTGGATCAGCAACGTTTACTGCTATGGACAGGACCAGCAGTGCTCTGCAAGTCCTGAGTGGAATTTCTACAGATTGCTTCTTTTAAATATTTTTTAATCGGTTCAGGAGTGGTCAGGAATAAAAGTGAGGTTTACATGCTTATTGGTAGTAAAAGTAATCTACCAACTCACAAGGAAATAGCTGGATCCTTATTGAATAGTGTAAATTTGAAGCCTTTCTTTAACTCATTAAAGTGGCTGCTTAATGAAGAATACAAAAAATTGTAAAATTTGTTCCAAAAATATTTGAACACATCTGATACTCTCACTATTTCTAGTCTCAAAATATCTATTCCATGAGGCCTATTTATCAAGCCGTCAACTATGCTGCATTCGCCGGCACCAATACGCTCGCCTAACATTGCGGCCGCGGACCTGAATACGCTCTCCTTATTTATTTAAAAAAAGCTGTCAAAAAGTCACCCCCCAAGTATGGGGCGATGAGCAGCGGACTGTTGTTAACTAACAGTCATCGATCTCGCTGCTATTCGGCTTTTCCCCAACTTTATTTATACCCTGTCACTAAACACCGCCACTATACTAAAATGTTTAACCCCTATCCCGCCGCTCCCGGACCCCGCCGCAACTAAATAAAGTTATTAACCCCCATCCCGCTGCTCCCTGAGCCCACCGCAACTCTAATAAAGTTATTAACCCCTATCCCACCGCTCCCGGAGCCCACCGCAACTCTAATAAAGTTATTAACCCCTATCCCGCCGCTCCAGGAGCCCACCGCAACTATAATAAAGTTATTAACCCCTATCCTGCTGCTCCTGGAGCCCACGGCAACTAAATAAATGTATTAAACCCTATTCCAGCACTCCCGGACCCCACCGCAACTAAATAAAAGTATTAACCCCTATCCCGCCGCTCCCGGAGCCCACTGCAACTAACTAAAAGTATTAACCCCTATCCCACCGCTCCCGGACCCCACCGCAACTAAATAAATTTATTAACCCCTAAACCCCTCATCATCACTAACACTTACTAAACCTATTAACCCATAAACCGCCAGCCCCCCACGTCGCCATAAAATAAATTAAGCTATTAACCACTAAACCTAACAACCCACTAACTTTACATTAAATATTAACTCATCCCTATCTTATAATACATTTAAATTAAACTATATTAAACTACAAATTAATCTACCCTATTATACTAAAATTACATTAAACTATATTAAACTATTCATTAATCTACCCTATTATACTAAAATTACATTAAACTACAAATTAAATTAACTAATTTAACAAATTAAATTAACATATTTAAACACCTAACCCTACTCAAATTATTTAAATCTATTATAAAGAATTGCTAAGTTACACAAAATAAAAAACACTAAGTTACACAAAATAAAAAACAAGTTACACAAAATAAAATATAAATGATCAAATATTTAAACTAATTACACCTAATCTAATAGCCCTATCAAAATAAAAAAGCCCCCCCAAAATAAAAAAACCTAGCCTACAATAAACTACCAGTTTCCCTTTAAATGGAATAGCCAATAGAATGCAAGCTCAATCCTATTGGCTGATTGGATCAGCCAATAGGATGAAAGCTCAATCCTATTGGCTGATTGCAACAGCCAATAGGATTTGTTCCACCTTAATTCCTATTAGCTGATAGAATTCTATCAGCCAATCGGAATCTAAGGGACGCCATCTTGGATGACGTCATTTACAGGGAAGCTTCATTCTTCAGAAGACGTCGTAAGAAGAGGATGCTCCGCGCCGGATGTCTTGAAGATGGAGCCGCTCCACGCCGGATGGATGAAGATAGAAGATGCCGTCTGGATGAAGACTTCGGCCTGCTTGGATGAAGACTTCTGCCGGCTTCGCTGAGGACTTCTGCCGCTTCATTGAGGATGGATGTCGGGTATTCAAAAACTGTAAGTGGATCTTCGGGGGTTAGTGTTAGGTTTTTTTAAGGGTTCATTTGGTGGGTTTTAATTTTAGATTAGGGGTTTGGGCTGAAAAAGAACTAAATGCCCTTTTAAGGGCAATGCCCATCCAAATGCCCTTTTCAGGGCAATGGGGAGCTTAGGTTTTATAGATAGGTTTTTATTTGGGGGGTTGGTTGTGTGGGTGGTGAGTTTTACTGTTGGGGGGTATTTGTATTTTTATTTACAGGTAAAAGAGCTGATTTCTTTGGGACAATGCCCCACAGTTGTCCCAAAAGGTCCTTTTAAGGGCTATTGGTAGTTTATTGTAGGCTAGGGTTTTTTTATTTTGGGGGGGGGGCTTTTTTATTTTGATAGGGCTATTAGATTAGGTGTAATTAGTTTAAATATTTGATCATTTATTTTTTATTTTGTGTAACTTAGTGTTTTTTTATTTTGTGTAACTTAGTGTTTTTATTTTGTGTAACTTAGTGTTTTTTATTTTGTGTAACTTAGTTGTTATCTTTTTGTAACTTAGTAATTCTCTATAGTAGATTTAAATAATTTGAGTAGGGTTAGGTGTTTAAATATGTAATATAGTTAATTTAATTTGTAGTTTAATGTAATTTTAGTATAATAGGGTACGTTAAAGGGCCATAATACCCAAATGTTTAAAAACTTGAAAGTGATGCAGTATAGCTGTAAAAAGCTGACTAGAAAATATCACCTAAACATCTCTATGTTAAAAAGAAAGATATTTTACCTCGAAAGTTTCTCAGTAGCCACATCCCATTGTAAAGGACTTCTAAGCAGCATATCAGTATGTCTGTCCCGGGACAGCCGTAGGGATGAGCCTCGTGCACTCTCATGTTATTTCCCTATTCAGTGTAAGGAAGTTTAAATGAAATCTCATGAGAGTTAAGTCAAATCTCATGAGATCACAGTAAAAGAGTTCATGACCTCAGCACTGCTGATGCTGATGGGCTGCTGTTCATTTCTTCATTATTATTTTTTTTTTACCTGCAGCTGGGCAGCAGCTGAGTATAACTTTTTACACAGAGCTTACTCTGCTGAGCTGAGGAGATTGTGATGTAAAATATCTTCCTTTTTTACATAGAGATGCTCAGGTGATATTTTCCTGTCAGCTTTTTACAGTTATACTGCATCAGTCTCAAGTGATTTAGCAGATGAGTATTATGTTCCTTTAATGAATAGTTTAATATAGTTTCATGTAATTTAATGTAATTTTAGTATAATAGTTATGGTAGATTAAGGAATAGTTTAATATAGTTTAATGTAATTGTAGTATAATAGGTTAGATTAATTAGTAGTTTAATATAGTTTAATGTAATTTTAGTATAATAGTTAGGGTAGATTAATTCATAGTTTAATATAGTTTATTTTAATTCTAAAGGTAAGTTTAAATTTATTATAAGATAGGGATGAGTTAATATTTAATGTAAAGTTAGCGGGTTGTTAGGTTTAGGGGTTAATAGCTTAATTTAGTTTATGGCGATGTAGGGGGATGGCGGTTTAGGGGTTAATAGGTTTAGTAAGTGGTAGTGATGTGGGAGGCCAGGGGTTTAGGTGTTAATACGTTTATTTAGTTGCGGTGTGGTCCGAGAGCGGCGGGATAGGGGTTAATACTTTTAGTTAGTTGCGGTGAGTTCCGGGAGCCACGGGATAGGGGTTAATACATTTAGTTACTTGCGGTGGGCTCGGGGAGCGGCGGGATAGGGGTTAATAACTTTATTTAGTTGCGGTGGGCTCGGGGAGCAGAGGGATAGGGGTTAATACATTTATTTAGTTGCGGTGGTGTCGGGGGAGTGGCAGAATAGAGGTTAATACATTTTATTTAGGTTGCGGTGATGTCGGGGCAGCAGATTAGGGGTGTTTAGACTCGGGGCTTATGTTAGGGTGTTAGGTGTAAACGTAACATTTATTCTACCATATAAATCAATGGGATATCTGGTAGCATCAAACATAAGCTTTCGCAGCTTTCAGACTCCCATTGATTCCTATGGCATCCGCGGCCTCCAGGGTGGCGGATTGAAAACCAGGTACGCTGGGCCGGAATAGCCGCGAGCGTACCTGTTATTCAGATAGTGCCGAATTTGTATTCGGAATATCTGTAATGACGTAAGCATCAATCTGTGTCGGATTGAGACCGGCAGATCATATGTTACGTCACAAATTTCAACTTTTGCCGATCTGTAGGCTATGATAAATGGGGCGAATCATGCTCACCACAATTAGGCTGCGGAACTCCAGCATATTTACAGTTGATGGCTTGATAAATAGGCCTCCTGGAGTTCCTAACTAAGGTCACAGGGAAATCAACACCCTCTGGCTTTACACATCTTTATCTGTTCATCTGAAACAGAAAGGGGTCTCCTCTTCAAATGGTCTATTCTTGCCATCTGTATGGGGATATAATGTATATAGTAGACATGTGCATTTGTTTAATTATCAATGCGTATTCCTCATGAAAACACTAATATTCGTTTCATTTTCACAAAACAAATATCCAAATGAATGCCTTAATTTTAAAGAAATTAATATATACTACGGAAATTCAAATATATTTTTCCTTCAAAATTCCTTTAAAAGGTAAAATATATGTACCTATGGCATGCTGGGGAGCCACGCTAATCCCTGCCCTTCTTCACAGTGACGCTAAGACTCTTATTAGTGTGACCCTGTGTTCTGTGAAGAAAGGTAAGCAGGTTTCACTGACAGGAAACTAACACTTTTGTTTATTTTAACTAAAACGAATATAAATGTTACTGAATATTCAGTATTCGTTTTTATTTTTATGAAAACAGAATACTGCAGCACACAAATTTCCTGAAAAAAAACATTTTTTAGAATCTTTGTTCTAAATAATTTGTCCGAAACCAATTATTTGCTGCTGCACAAGTCTAGATATAGAGATGTTTTTGCTATAATTGCAAAGATTCCTTATGGCTTTGCCAGCCCTGGTAATGAAAGGACAACACATTCATTTGAAAAAGTTGCACATTACGTTTTTTCATGCAAATTAAGCAACTCTATTTTAATATTTAAAACATGTTAAATTAACACAAAAATATTAAAACTGCTTTCAATAGTTTTGAAACTAACAGGAATCCTTTATCTGCATATAACTTATTTACTTATTAGTGACTGATTGCTCACTGGCTGCTAAAGACAACTCTCACAGCCCAGCTGATAGACTGTGACACACAACACAGGCATAAAAATTTTTTTTCAGAGAATTTATATATTTTAGCTGAAACAAAGTAAAAGAATTGCATGAAAACTGTACCTTTAAAGAGACATGAAACCCAACATTTTTTTTTCACAATTCAGATGGAGAATAACATTTTAAACAACTTTTCCATTTACTTCTATTGTTTAATTTGCTTCCTTCTCTTGTTATCCGTTGCTGAAAGGTTTATCTAGGCAAGTTCAGAAGCAGTATAGAACCTAGGTTCTAGCTGTTGATTGGTGGCTGCATTTATATACCGATTGTCATTGGCTCACCCATGTATTCAGTTAGAAACAATTTGTGCATTACTGCACCTTGAACAAATGATACCAAGAGAATGAAACAAATTAGATAATAGAAGTAAATTATAAAGTTGTTTAAAATTGAATTATTTATCTGAATCATGTCCCTTTAAGAAGAACTCATGTATTCCCCAGTACAGTTTCTCATTAGCTTTTCTGGGCATTCAAGTGCACAGAACAGAGAATGTAAGATAAATTTCAGTTCTTGCAAATGTCTCGAAGACCCATTGAGGAGCTGCAACATTACAGCTACAGAGCAGGAAACAGATAGTCATTGACTGCTACATAAATATGCCAGCATACGCTATTGGCATTTAACTTTGCACAAGCATTTCTGGTGAAATGGTTGTGCAATGCCGCTCCCTGCTAATTCGTGGCCAATCAGCCGCTAGCAGGGGTTGTCAATCATCCCGATAGTATCCGATCGGGAAGATTGCAGTCCGCCACATCATTGGTGGCGGGTGAGTTAAGGAGCAGCGGTCTTATGACTGCTGCTTCTTAACTTATGTTTCTGGTGAGCCAGAAGGTTGGCGCGGAAACAGCAGCATACGCTGCTTAATAAATATACCCCTTTATCTGAATCATGAAACTTCATTTTTTACTTTAATGTCCCTTTAATGGGAAGCATATTTTACAGTATAGTGTCCCTTTTAGGAGCTTACAAACTCAGTACTTGATTACAAGTGGAGTTAAATCAATTGCACAGAGTGTGTTATCCTGGTATCTGGTATTACAGGTGGAATGGCAGTCAGCTTTAATTGCACCTTCTTAGTGCCAACAAAAATTGTGAGTGGTCATTTTCACACTTTTATTTAGATCTCTACAATACAAGAGTACGCTATGGGACGCCCCTTTATTTCTTATTTTGTATTTATTATGCAATATGTGTATGTATCTGTGTGTATACATATGTATGTATGTATGTACTCGTTGTAACTTATGTTCCAATCAAAAGCCATAATAAATAAAGAACTCAACTGCCTGAGCAGAGGTTTAGCTCACCTTCAACTTAGCACTCAAGCAATGACCGACATTAGTTATTCAGCACACTCCCAATGCAGATATTAGCGCTCAAGTGCTACAATGGTACTTTCAACTTGTATTATGAGTGCAAAGGTAAAAGTGTTATTAATTGCTCTTGAGCGATTTTAGCACAAAATAGTGTTAATATTTCTGCACTCCAAAAATGACAAATAAGACCATTTCATTTTTGCATTAACGTGTCCTATTAACTAAAAAAAATATTTTAGCATACATAATATTACCCCATTTTTGTGAGAGTATAAATGGACATAATAGTAATTTGTTATCCCCTATCTGTTCCGTAGTCCATGAAAATATATTTATAAGTCAAATATACATCATAAAATTATATGTTCTATTGCCCAATGAAATTCTACTGAATTCCAAAAATAAACTGTGTACAAATGACCAAGCTGCACATTTTTTTCAGTCTCAGTCTCCCTTCTCAGAAGTTTTCATACTGTGTGAGATGTCAATCATACGCTGGGCTTGCCTCTCTAGCAAGTGCACAGCTCAGTAGTAGCTATTACCTCTAAACAAATAGCAATAAAAAGCAGCCCTAGAAAAATTTGAATACCAGCCCTATTTTCCATTGAGTCTGTAGAATAAGAACCACCTCCCCCCCCCCCCCCCCCCCCGTTTTCTCAAAAGGATCTCTGGGATACTCTTTCCCTAATATCATTGTTATTCAAAATTAAATTATATAGGTTTGTAATTAAAAAAAAATGACAAATTGTTGTTTATGTAGGCACAATACAACCCCATTTCATTTATAATTTCCTTTCACAATGTGACAATGATTATCCATAATGTTATCTGCAGAATAAACTCAAAACATTGTGTCACAGTGACTTGACTAGACACTATAAGCCATTTAAAGCTGGGCTGCTAATATGCTACATGGTTTATGAAATACAATTTACAAGGAAATACTTTGTGACCTTAATATACATAAAGCTCAGAGAAGAAAAGAATACATGATACAGCCACATTTCTTCAGCAGAACCACAGCTTAAATTATAGCTGACCAGCCCCAGGTGCTGTGGCCCACCAGGACATCTCCCAGTGTCCTGGTACGCCAATCCAGCCTTGGGTATGACACAGGAGGGAGCAATCTCTACTACTGGGAAGGAAAAAGACACATTTTTAGAACCTTTTGAAAAAGAGTGAAAAAGATTTTTCATGAAGAAAAGTAAGAAAAGTATGTTTTAAAGATAGAGAAATATTGATTTGATTAAATAAAATTAATAAGATGGTTTTATTATGTGTTTGTAATGTCTCATTTAGAGGCGGAACTAGAAACCACAGGGCCCATGTGCAAGAATCTAAGAAGCCCTCCCCCCAAAAAAAGGTGAATTTGATACATATCTTTTTTTTTTTTTTTAAATGTAACAGAAAAAAAATGTGAATCAGATTACATGTCTGCAAAAGGAGGTACCCTGTGCCCACAGTCTGTGAGATGGTATGACCCCCTACTGCTGTATATAGTGACACTGTTTAACCCACCAGTACTGTATATAGTGAGTTAGTGACACAGTCTGTAATCTGCCGGTGAGATGGCTGGCCTGACCCTACCTGCCTGAGTACTTTATAAAGTGACCACAGTAGTCTGTGACATGGTCCAGCCCCCCCCCCCATACTGTATATAGTGGTACTGTATAGTGACACTGTTTTCCACCCACCCCCCATGCTGTAGTAACAAAGTCTGTAATTTGCTGGTTCCACAAATAGACACACACACACATACATGCATAAATACACACACAGTCACATACATACATACACACATGCACATAAACACCAATGGGTAAAACAGAAACACTAACCACTGTAGTCAGAGACACTAGTGAAGCATCACATCACACTCACATTATATCAGTGGAGGCAGTGGCAGGTTTATTGAAAAAAAAATAAACTGGGCCCCCACCCTCGGGGGCCCGGTCGCATTTACGACCTCTGCATCCCCTGTAGTTCCGTCCCTGGTCTCATTAATGAGATATCATGTATTGATTTACATTATCTATATAAATCCCATAAATAACTGAGCTAATGAATGATAAACATAACTGCCATTATAACCAGTTTGAGTTTAATATTAGAAAAGTTGTACGAACTAAACAAAAAATAATGTCTGTCTTTCTCTGTTGGAAAACTCAATTTTGTTTAAAAAGTTTGCAGATTTTATGATGTTCTCAGAATTGAAGTTTATGATATGTAGCTATAATCTTCACAAAAAGCTTACATTGCTATGATCACTGGCAATATACAGAAGAGTAGGTTTGACAGTCATGCAATAAACTTTATTACTCATTATATATGTATTATCAGCATTCTACAGCTCTTCTTGCATAAGAAGCGGAGTTCTACTGTGAAGCATGTTGAAATATACATTTGCAGTATTATAAAGCTCCTAAATTTACTATACACTGAAAGACAGAAATACAATATTACAAGTAGAATAAAATATATCATCATGTAAAACTATCAAAAAGTGCTATCGTTTAACTGCTGATTCACTGAATTCTTGGAAATTACCTACCAGAGAAAATGTATTGAATGGGCATTAATAAGGAAAAAGTACCTGGTTGTTCAGAGCTCAATGAAAGAGCATTATTTTTGCAGGACGAGATGTCTTGGGTATTTAAAGACAAGTAATGTGTAGTTTTATTCTATATTAAAGAAAGAAAATGGCAATTTTGGGAACATTAACTTTTAGTACACTATTAGATATATATTACTGCTGTTCGGCAATATACTTTAATCAGGCTGCTGACTTCCCAGAGCAAACTAGACAACGTGGAAAGACCCAACACATTTAGGGGTTAACTAATCCTTTTGTGTATGTTAGATTTGGGAACTATGCTTTCTACAGGATGTTTTAAAGCACCATTAAATAAAGTAGAATTGCAGAATCAACAAAATCATAGTAAAAAGACAATTTAATAATACTGACTCTGAATTTTAAATGAGCAGTAGATTTTTTTTTGCAAATAAATCTCACTTTCCTTCTGTTTCTCTGACCGGTAATGTGACAGCCATCAGCCAATCACAGACTCACATACATATATATTGTGAATTCTGGAACATGCTCAGTAGGAGCAGGTGTCTCAGAAAGTGTGCTTATAAATAGATTGGACAGTTTTATAATGTAAGTAAATAGTTTTTTGTTTTTTTAAATAGCATGCTTTATCTGAATTATGAAAGTTTAATTTTGGCTTTAGTATCCCTTTAAGAGTAATAAACAATTCATAATATTTAATTATGTTATATTAAAATGCTTTATAGAAACATAGTCTGCATAGTCTATATGCTGTGCCAATAGACTAAAACTGAATCACGTGTACTGTAGGAATCAGCAAATGTCATAATTTTGACATTCAAATAGTGTAATTAATTTTTTTTTCCTTTACATTTGTTATGACTTTGGAGTGTTTCTGTAAAACAAATGTTAACATTCGAAGATTAAATGTAACAAGTCAGATAAATGGAAATTATTATTTTTTTTTTCCTTTTAATTTTTCTGCAGTCACAAATGTTGAATTTTTCGAAATGTTGAACATTCACTTACAAAGAAACAAAGCAGTCAACACCTATTGTGTTTCCCCAGTGAGTTTGTATTTATTATGGCCTAGATTTGGAGTTTGGCGGTAGCCGTGAAAACCAGCGTTAGAGGCTCCTAACGCTGGTTTTAGGCTACCTCCGGTATTTGGAGTCATTAAAAAAAGGGTCTAACGCTCACTTTTCAGCCGCGACTTTTCCATACCTCAGATCCCCTTACGTAAATTGCGTATCCTTTCTTTTCAATGGATTTTTCTAACTCCGGTATTTAGAGTCGTGGCTGAAGTAAGCGTTAGAATTCTAACGTCAAAACTCCAGCCGCAGAAAAAAGTCAGTAGTTAAGAGCTTTCTGGGCTAACGCCGGTTCATAAAGCTCTTAACTACTGTACTCTAAAGTACACTAACACCCATAAACTACCTATGTACCCCTAAACCGAGGTCCCCCCACATCGCCGCCACACCAATTTTTTTAACCCCTAATCTGCCGACCGCCACCTACGTTATACTTATGTACCCCTAATCTGCTGCCCCTAACACCGCCGACCCCTATATTATATTTATTAACCCCTAACCTGCCCCCCACAACGTTGCAGCCAGCTACCTACAATAATTAACCCCTAATCTGCAGACCGCAAAGCGCCGCCACCTACGTTATACTTATGTACCCCTAATCTGCTGCCCCTAACACCGCCGACCCCTATATTATATTTATTAACCCCTAATCTGCCCCCCTCAACGTCGCCTCCACCTGCCTACACTTATTAACCCCTAATCCGCCTCACTAACCCTATAATAAATAGTATTAACCCCTAATCTGCCCTCCCTAACATCGCCGACACCTAACTTCAAACATTAACCCCTAATCTGCCGACTGGAGCTCACCGCTATTCTAATAAATGTATTAACCCCTAAAGCTAAGTCTAACCCTAACACTAACACCCCCTAAATTAAATATAATTTTAATCTAACGAAATTAATTAACTCTTATTAAATAAATTATTCCTATTTAAAGCTAAATACTTACCTGTAAAATAAATCCTAATATAGCTACAATATAAATTATAATTATATTATAGCTATTTTAGGATTAATATTTATTTTACAGGTAACTTTGTATTTATTTTAACCAGGTACAATAGCTATTAAATAGTTAAGAACTATTTAATAGCTAAAATAGTTAAAATAATTACAAATTTACCTGTAAAATAAATCCTAACCTAAGTTAAAATTAAACCTAACTCTACACTATCAATAAATTAATTAAATAAAATACCTACAATTACCTACAATTAAACCTAACAATACACTATCAATAAATCAATTAAATACAATACCTACAAATAACTACAATGAAATAAACTAACTAAAGTACAAAAAATAAAAAAGAACTAAGTTACAAAAAATAAAAAAATATTTACAAACATAAGAAAAATATTACAACAATTTTAAACTAATTACACCTACTCTAAGCCCCCTAATAAAATAACAAAGCCCCCCAAAATAAAAAAATGCCCTACCCTATTCTAGATTACTAAAGTTCAAAGCTCTTTTACCTTACCAGCCCTGAACAGGGCCCTTTGCGGGGCATGCCCCAAGAAGTTCGGCTCTTTTGCCTGTAAAAAAAAACATACAATACCCCCCGCAACATTACAACCCACCACCCACATACCCCTAATCTAACCCAAACCCCCCTTAAATAAACCTAACACTAAGCCCCTGAAGATCTCGCTACCTTGAGTCGTCTTCACCCAGCCGAGCCAAATTCTTCATCCAAGCAGAGCAAGAAGAGGTCCTCCATCCGGTAGAAGTCTTCATCCAAGCGGGGCAGAAGAGGTCTTCCATCCAATTGAAGTCTTCATCCAAGCAGGATCTTCTCTCGTCATCCATCCGGAGCGGAGCAGCAGGATCCTGAAGACCTCCAACGCGGAACATCCATCCTGGCCGACGACTGAATCCAAGCCAATCGGATTGAACTTGATTCTGATTGGCTGATTCCATCAGCCAATCAGAATATTCCTGCCTTAATTCCGATTGGCTGATAGAATCCTATCAGCCAATCGGAATTCGAGGGACGCCATCTTGGATGACGTCATTTAAAGGAACCGTCATTCGGCTAGTAGGCGTCGGGAGAAGAGGATGTTCCGCGTCGGATGGAAGATGATGGCTCCCGAAGAAAGAAGATTGAAGATGCCGTTGATAGAAGACTTCATCCGGATTATGGACCTCTTCAGCTCCCGCTTGGATGACGACTTCAGCCGGATCATGGACCTCTTCAGCTCCCGCTTGGATGATGACTTCAGCCGGATCATGGACCTCTTCAGCCCCTCGCTTGGGCTTGGATCAGGACATCGGAGGAGCTCTTCTGGATCGATCGGTGAACCTGGTATGGTGAAGATAAGGTAGGAAGATCTTCAGGGGCTTAGTGTTAGGTTTATTTAAGGGGGGTTTGGGTTTGATTAGGGGTATGTGGGTGGTGGGTTGTAATGTTGGGGGGGTATTGTATGTTTTTTTTTACAGGCAAAAGAGCTGAACTTCTTGGGGCATGCCCCGCAAAGGGCCCTGTTCAGGGCTGGTAAGGTAAAAGAGCTTTGAACTTTAGTATTTTAGAATAGGATAGGGCATTTTTTTTATTTTGGGGGGCTTTGTTATTTTATTAGGGGGCTTAGAGTAGGTGTAATTAGTTTAAAATTGTTGTAATATTTTTCTTATGTTTGTAAATATTTTTTTATATTTTGTAACTTAGTTCTTTTTTATTTTTTGTACTTTAGATAGTTTATTTCATTGTAGTTATTTGCAGGTATTGTATTTAATTTATTTATTGATAGTGTAGTGTTAGGTTTAATTGTAGATAATTATAGGTATTTTATTTAATTAATTTATTGATAGTGTAGTGTTAGGTTTAATTGTAACTTAGGTTAGGATTTATTTTACAGGTAATTTTGTAATTATTTTAACTATTTTAGCTATTAAATAGTTCTTAACTATTTAATAGCTATTGTACCTGGTTAAAATAAATACAAAGTTACCTGTAAAATAAATATAAATCCTAAAATAGCTATAATATAATTATAATTTATATTGTAGCTATATTAGGATTTATTTTACAGATAAGTATTTATCTTTAAATAGGAATAATTTATTTAATAAGAGTTAATTAATTTCGTTAGATTAAAATTATATTTAATTTAGGGGGGTGTTAGTGTTAGGGTTAGACTTAGCTTTAGGGGTTAATACATTTATTAGAATAGCGGTGAGCTCTAGTCGGCAGATTAGGGGTTCATAATTGAAGTTAGGTGTCGGCGATGTTAGGAAGGGCAGATTAGGGGTTAATACTATTTATTATAGGGTTAGTGAGGCGGATTAGGGGTTAATAACTTTATTATGATAGCGGTGCGGTCCAGTCGGCAGATTAGGGGTTAATAAGTGTAGGCAGGTGGAGGCGACGTTGTGGGGGGCAGATTAGGGGTTAATAAATATAATATAGGGGTCGGCAGTGTTAGGGGCAGCAGATTAGGGGTACATAAGGATAATGTAAGTAGCAGCGGTTTACGGAGCGGCAGATTAGGGGTTAAAAATAATATGCAGGGGTCAGCGATAGCGGGGGCGGCAGAATAGGGGTTAATAAGTGTAAGGTTAGGGGTGTTTAGACTCGGGTACATGTTAGGGTGTTAGGTGCAGACGTAGGAAGTGTTTCCCCATAGCAAACAATGGGGCTGCGTTAGGAGCTGAACGCGGCTTTTTTGCAGGTGTTAGGTTTTTTTTCAGCTCAAACAGCCCCATTGTTTCCTATGGGGGAATCGTGCACGAGCACGTTTTTGAGGCTGGCCGCGTCCGTAAGCAACTCTGGTATCGAGAGTTGAAGCTGCGTTAAATATGCTCTACGCTCCATTTTTGGAGCCTAACGCAGCCTTTATGTGGACTCTCAATACCAGAGTTATTTTTATGGTGCGGCCAGAAAAAAGCCGGCGTTAGCTACGCGGGTCCTTACCGACAAAACTCTAAATCTAGCCGTATGTTTGAATATTAGATATGGAATAAACTATTTTACAGTCACTTAAGATGGAAAGCAAGAATCAAGTAAGCTAAATTTATAATAATTATATTTTTACTCAGGTTGGCCACTGCCATGTTTTGCTAACATTGTTACTTTGTTATTACTTTGACTCGATGGACATCACGCCTTATTTTTCCACGTCAAACATAGGTGGAAGTTGGGGGGCTATAAATTATGCTATCTGTGTCATTCATTTGCCTGTAATTAATTTATTCATTCCTGGGTGTGATGCAAAATGATCTTTGGTTTTCCTGTTATTGATTCAGAGTTTTGTTGACCATCTTTTTTGTCCAGTCTTCTCTGGTTTTGACACTTTGCTGCTGTCTTCTCCCTGGTACTTCATTTTTCCCAAAGATTGATGACCTTGGCTTGTATGACAACTTCTAAGTCTCGTAATTGGTCTCAAGCAGATTGTTGGGATAGTGTATTATCTAGCCACTTCTCAGCATCTGGGTTTATCTTCAGATGGACAATAGCCTCAAACGTATGGAACACCCATGATACCTGAATAATAGGAAGACAAGTTGCTACAGAGCAATGATAAAAAAGGCTTTATTTGGAATAAGTAAAAAATACAAGATACACCATGGAAAGGGCTCATCTTGCCCATTATGAGTAAGCGCCCTGTTGTGGAGCAAAACTTGTTAGAGGAGCCCTTTCCATGGCATATCTTGTATTTTTTACTTGTTCAAAATAAAGCCTTTTTTATCGTTGCTCTGTAGCAACTTTTCTTCCTGTTACTCAGGTATCATGGGTGTCACATACTTTTGAGGCTATTGTCCATCTGAAGATAAATCCAGATGCTGACAAGTGGCTAGATAATACACTATCCCAACAATCTGCTTGAGACAGAGGACGAGACTTAGAAGTAGAACTGGAGCATAGTCATACAATCCAAGGTCATCAATCTTTGGGCAAATGAGTTACCAGGGAGAAGACAGCAGCAAAGCGTGAAAACCAGAGCAGACTGGACATAAAAGATAGTTAACGTTAATCCGAATCAATCACAGGAAAACCAAAGATCATTTTGCAGCACACCCAGGAATGAATATTGTATTTTTTTATTTGTTCTAAATAAAGCCTTTTTTATTGTTGCTCTGTAGCTGCTTTTCTTCCTGTTACCTTGGCTCTGCAGTTTGTCTGTCGCCATTAAGCCTGCTCAATGCAGCTTCAGGATTCTCTTACCCACGCCAGGCTACACGCCAGGGGAGATCTGAGCGGTGCTACTTTTTACTCACCCATGATACCTGGGGGCTGTATTATCAAAGTATGAGCGGATAAATTTATCATGGTTGTGCAATGCCACCCCTCTGCAGATTCACGGCCAATCGTCCGCTAGCAGGAGGTGTCAATCAACCCAATTGTATCCGATCGGGCTGATTGCTGTCCGCGCCTCAGATGTGGGGGATGAGTTAAGGAGCAGCAGTCTTAAGACCTCTGCTTCTTAACTCCTGTTTCCGGCGAGCCTGAAGGCTTGCGCGGAAACAGATGCATTGGGACTGATTGACGGCTTGATAAATCGGCCACATTGTCTTAAAGGGACAGTCTACAATAGAATTGTTATTGTTTTAACCCCTTAATGACCGCAGCACTTTTCCATTTTCTGTCCGTTTGGGACCAAGGCTATTTTTACATTTTTGCGGTGTTTGTGTTTAGCTGTAATTTTCCTCTTACTCATTTACTGTACCCACACATATTATATACCGTTTTTCTCGCCACTAAATGGACTTTCAAAAGATAACATTATTTTCATCATATCTTATAATTTACTATAAAAAACATTATAAAATATGAGGAAAAAATGGAAAAAAACACACTTTTTCTAACTTTGACCCCCAAAATCTGTTACACATCTACAACCACTAAAAAACACCCATGCTAAATATTTTCTAAATGTTGTCCTGAGTTTAGAAATACCCAATGTTTACATGTTCTTTGCTTTTTTTGCAAGTTATAGGGCCATAAATACAAGTAGCACTTTGCTATTTCCAAACCACTTTTTTTCAAAATTAGCGCTAGTTACATTGGGACACTAATATCTTTCAGGAATCCCTGAATATCCATTGACATGTATATATTTTTTTTTCAAAGACATCCCAAAGTATTGATCTAGGCCCATTTTGGTATATTTCATGCCACTATTTCACCGCCAAATGCGATCAAATAAAAAAAATTGTTCACTTTTTCACAAATTTTTTCACAAACTTTAGGTTTCTCACTGAAATTATTTACAAACAACTTATGCAATTATAGCAAAAATGGTTGTAAATGCTTCTCTGGGATCCCCTTTGTTCAGAAATAGCAGACATATATGGCTTTGGCTTTGCTTTTTGGTAATTAGAAGGCTGCTAAATGCCACTGCGCACAATACGTGTATTATGCCCAGCTGTGAAGGGGTTAATTAGGGAGCATGTAGGGAGCTTCTAGGGTTAATTTTAGCTTTAGTGTAGTGTAGTAGACAACCCCAAGTATTGATCTAGGCCCATTTTGGTATATTTCATGCCACCATTTCACCGCCAAATGCGATCAAAGTAAAAAAACGTAAATTTTTTCACAATTTTAGGTTTCTCACTGAAATTATTTACAAACAGCTTGTGCAATTATGGCACAAATGGTTGTAAATGCTTCTCTGGGATGCCCTTTGTTCAGAAATAGCAGACATATATGAATTTGGCGTTGCTTTTTGGTAATTAGAAAGTCGCTAAATGCTGCTGCGCATCACACGTGTATTATGGCTAGCAGTGAAGGGGTTAATTAGGTAGTTTGTAGGGAGCTTGCAGGGTTAATTTTAGCTTTAGTGTAGAGATCAGCCTCCCACCTGACACATCCCACCCCCTGATCCCTCCCAAACAGCTCCCTTCTCTCCCCCACCCCACAATTGTCCCCGCCATCTTAAGTACTGGCAGAAAGTCTGCCAGTACTAAAATAAAAGTTTTTTGGTTTTTTTTAAGAAAAAAAAAAAAAAGCATATTTACATATGCTGTGTTTAGGATCCCCCCTTAACCCCCAACCTCCCTGATCCCCCCCAAAACAGCTCTCTAAGCCTCCCTCTCAGCCTTATTGGGGGCCATCTTGGGTACTGGCAGCTGTCTGCCAGTACCCAGTTTGAACAATCAAATGTTTATTTTTTTTAATTTTTTAATTTTTTTTCTGTTGTGTTGTGTTTTTCTGTTTTCTGTTCTGTTGTGTAGCTCAATCCCCCCCCCCCTCCGCCCACCACCTAGATCACACCTAAGGGTTTTTTTTTTTAACATTAAATGTCCCACATTTTTTCTGTAGTGTAGCGTTCCCAACCGCTCCCTCCCCGTGCACGCGCCCGCCCCCTCGTGCACGTGCGCGCTCCCGCACGCTCCCCCGGACTTACCCGCCCATGATCCCGCCCCCGCTCCACATGACCAGGGCCATCGATGGCCGCCATCCACCACCCACACCGGCTCCCACCCACCAACGATACCAGCCATCGATGTCCGTTGCAGAGAGGGCCACAGAGTGGCTCTCTCTGCATCGGATGGCCATTTAAGGTTATTGCAGGATGCCTCCATATCGAGGCATCACTGCAATAACCGGAAAGCAGCTGGAAGCGAGCAGGATCGCTTCCAGCTGCTTTCCACACCGAGGACGTGCAGGGTACGTTCTCAGGCGTTAACTGCCTTTTTTCTGAGGACGTACCCTGCACGTCCTCGGTCATTAAGGGGTTAAAAGATAGATAATACCTTTATTACCCATTCCCCAGTTTTGCATAACCAACACAGTTATATTAACATACTTTTTAACTCTGTGATTACCTTGTATCTAAGAACCTTCTTCCAGCCCCCTGATCACATGACTGTAACTATTGATTATCTATTGACTTGCATTTAGCATTGTGTTGTGTTAAATCTTAAATAACTTTCTGTGTCGGAACACAGTGTTATCTATATGGCCCACGTGAACTACCAGGTCTTTTGTTGTGAAAAACAATTTAAAAAGCATGTGATTAGAGGCAGCCCTCAAGGGCTTAGAAATTAGCATATGAGCGTACCTAGGTTTAGTTTAAACTAAGAATACCAAGAGAAAAAAGTAAATTTGATGATAAAAGTAAATTGGAAAGTTGATTAAAATTACATGTCCTATCTGAATAATGAAAGTTTAATTTTGACTAGACTGTCCCTTTAAGTTGAGAACAGACATCTTTTGCTTTTTAAACTATACACCAATGATTCCAACTTTTAACAGACAGAACAACAAATTGCTCTTTATCATAATAGGTATAACGTTATTAATAATATAAAAAATATTTATTAGATGAATGTGCTCATTAAAGCTTTTTTAGCTATGTTTTTCATAACCCCAGACTTCAAGAATCCATAATGGAGCAAGGAAACCGGTTGACTTAACTGTGATCAAGTAGTGAATCCATAAAAGCTTTTTTTCTAAAATTACTTGAGAATGTTTGTTGGGAACATTGATAGAAACTGTACATATATAAAAACTGGCCTGCACAGTACATGGGGCTACAGTTATTGTGTTTTTTTATTACATAAACAAACAAAAAAAGCTATAACAGAAAAATATTAGAATCAACATGCTTACTGTACATTATGTATATATAGTAGTTTAAAATAATTTCTATGAAGAGGTAAAAAGCACAAAATAGAGGGATCTGTGTTGTATTTATTTAACAGAAAAAAAAGTTTTAGTTATAAAACAATTTTTTTTTTATTTAGCGTCCATACATGAAGTCAGTTAAAAGTTTAAAATTCTACCTTTGCCTAGTTGATCTCATTATTTCTCCAATTCTCCAGCCAAATATGACTCCATCACTTTAATAATAACTGTCAATGTATACCACTCTTTAAATTCACAAATGTATTGAAGGTAGGCATAACCTGTATTAGTACACTTGGCAATATCTCTGTTATAGCATTGTATACCTCTTATCTGTCATTGTTTGGGGACGTATCCCTTATGTTACACTTGTTTATGACTTCAGTAAAAATTTGTTTTTTAAAAAAAAAAGTTTAAAATTCAGGTATATCCATTAATTTTTTTTATGAGACCTGGTGGTGTCCTAAAAGCTAAACACTACACAAAATGTATCCAGTGCTAACTAAAGACTTGCGTATTCCATCCTAAGACCTAGATAAAATTACAGTTCTCTCTACTGCAACCGGAGACTTAATGAAGCTTGACTGACCGTTATATTCATTGTACTGCAGCCTGTAGGCTTGAATAAAGTTTGTTTGGCCATAAGATGATCTGTACTTTTGCCTGGAGATCAAGATAAAGCTTGTCTGTCCATAACAGTTTCTGTGCTGATCCCTGGAGGCCTGGATAATGCTTGTTTGGCCATACAGCTATGTAAACTGCTCCCTGCAGTCTTGTATTACACTTGCCTGGATATAATGTTCTATGTATCTCTTCCAGCAGACCCAGATAAAGCTTTCTTGGTTATGCAATTCGGTTAACTTTCCTAAAGACCTAAATAATGACTATGTGATTAATTCTCTATACAGTGAGTCCCCAGGTTACGAACAAGATAGGTTCTGTAGGTTTGTTCTTAAGTTGAATTTGTATGTAAGTTGGAACAGGCACTTTTTTTAGGTGAAACTCTAGCCAAACATTTATTTAGTTTTGGATAGCATAGGGCAAGTTTGTTTTGCTATCTGTGCCCCTGTTCAGAAAATGTCACATCACTTTATGTCCTTGTGATAATTGGATTTTGAGTATTTTGGGTTATACTAGAAAGAAGGATTGGCGATAAAGCTCTATTTTTTCTGTTTGTAAGTACGAGTTGTACTTAAGTCGGATGTCTGTAACCCGGGGACTGCCTGTACTGTTTCTGGAGACCAAAACAAAGCTTGGTTTTTACACAGTTCCTTGTACAGCTTCCTAGAGACCTGTATAAAGCTTGCATGATCATACAGCTCTCTTTTCTGCTGTCTAGAGGCATGGTTAAGGTTTCTTGGTAATAAAATTGTTTTTACTGCTTCCCAGAGAAATGCGTATTTGTTTGTGCAGTTTGTACTATTGCCTACAGATCCAGATAACGTATCTTCGGTCTACAAATACTATGTACTATTTACTAATATCCTGGTGAAAGTCTTAACCAAGATTGTCTAGAATAGATTATTTTAATATCAGTATTATACCAAAGACATATTACACTATTGAGTTTCCTTTTGGATGTATCTTGTGATCCTGCAGTATTAACACCACCAAAATAGTATTTCATTAAAACACAAACTAATTTTTCTAGTGACTCACCCCTTGAAATCCACCATTTACATGTTGCTGTGAAACCAGACAATAAGCTTGTATATTGATTTAAGAGATCATGGTATGTCATACAATATTGTCTGACAAACTGCAGCATACATTAGTGTTCAGGATTCATCCCACCCTCTTTGGGGATATTGCATAATTAAAAAAAAAAACACAGAACAAATCATTTCATACTTAAAAACGAGAGAAATCTCAATGTATCCTTCCTGGTAAAATATTTTATAAATAAATAAAATTATGTTATTATTGTTTTTTGTTTTAATCTAAATTTAATCTTGATCTAATGTGACATACAAGTTATACCTTAAAGGGACATGAAACCACAAATGTAAATCAAATAAAGAGGCAACCGTGATGAGAATCACTGGGCTTCTATAAGAGGCGCTAAAATTGTAAATATATACACACAATGTGATATATAAAAATCCCCTATATGTGCAAAATAAAAACAATATAAAGTGATATGATACACAATAAAATGATTGGATAGATAAATTAGACAAGCCAGATCTGTTAAGTCCAACAGGTATCCTCAGACGTCCCAGAACTTGATAGGCCGCTCTCTGTCGTCACCCAAGGGGATGATGTACTTCTATGATGTTAAGACAAAAAAACAAAAACAGAGGCGCCACATGTGTAGGTCAAAAACGATAAATGAATCCAAACAGCAGTAGATTAAGGGTACTCACAAAATTAGCGGCACTCTATTGTGCCAACAGGAGCAGGCTGGTATTCTACAGCGAACCAGCTGGCTGTGTGGAAGATCCCCACCGGATGTGTGCAGTATTGGGATTTTACTGCCTGCAGGGCTTCTGGATAAGACCCAATAGCAATCCTTCCCTTAGACTGGAACTGCAGATGGAATGGAGAGATGGGCTAAAATGCCCTAAGGTTACTGATCTGGAGACAAACACACCAACACCAGACTGATGTAAAAGTTAAAATTAGTATTTTATTATACAGAATAAAAATACCAAAGGTATAACAATAAACAGCTGGGTTGTGTGTATATCAATCTCCTAATAAGAGTATAATAGCTACGCGTTTCTCGGGAGAACCCCGTTTCCTCAGGCTTGTATACTCTCTATGTGTAAAGTTACCCTTTAAATAGGGCTCAGTAACCTCATGAACAATTGTCCCTCCCCTTCCTTCCCAAACAATATCCAATAAGATCCTTCCTTTCCTACTCCACCTAGTTGCTGCTGAGGTTTGTTTACTTTCATGGTAATATACGGCGATGCACATTAGTCACGATCAACACTATCCAACTTAGATCGGAGTTCACACTTTAAACACAATTATTTACAACACGACAATTAGGGGTATCTTGTTTATTATATTTACTGGCAGACTCAGATCCCCATAAATTTAATATTAATTGCAGCAGCAACTAGGTGGAGTAGGAAAGGAAGGATCTTATTGGATATTGTTTGGGAAGGAAGGGGAGGGACAATTGTTCATGAGGTTACTGAGCCCTATTTAAAGGGTAACTTTACACATAGAGAGTATACAAGCCTGAGGAAACGGGGTTCTCCCGAGAAACACGTAGCTATTATACTCTTATTAGGAGATTGATATACACACAACCCAGCTGTATATTGTTATACCTTTGGTATTTTTATTCTGTATAATAAAATACTAATTTTAACTTTTACAACAGTCTGGTGTTGGTGTGTTTGTCTCCAGATCAGTAACCTTAGGTCATTTTAGCCCATCTCTCCATTCCATCTGCAGTTCCAGTCGAAGGGAAGGATTGCTATTGGGTCTTATCCAGAAGCCCTGCAGGCAGTAAAATCCCAATACTGCACACATCCGGTGGGGATCTTCCACACAGCCAGCTGGTTCGCTGTAGAATACCAGCCTGCTCCTGTTGGCACAATAGAGTGCCGCTAATTTTGTGAGTACCCTTAATCTACTGCTGTTTGGATTCATTTATCGTTTTTGACCTACACATGTGGCGCCTCTGTTTTTGTTTTTTTGTCTTAACATCATATAAACCACAAATGTTCCTTTATTATTCAAAAAGAGCATGTGACCTTAAGAAAGTTTTTAATTTACTTCTCTTATCAAATTTCTTTGTTTAAAATCAGGTTGGTAAGCTCAAGAGCGTGCGTGTGAGCAAATGCTGTTGCTATCTAGTGTTCAAAAGCTTTCTTGCACAACTGCTGTCATATAGTTCTCCACATGCATGCAACCTACCTAGGTATTCTCTTCAACAAGGAATACCAGGCAAATTAATTAAATTTGATAATAGAAATAAATTGGGAACTTTCTTAAAATTGTGCCCTCTAATTATGAAAGAAAAATTTGGGGTTTCATATCCCTTTAAATGTATTGCAATAAGAAATGTTGCATTGTTTAATTTTGCTGATTAAAAATGCAAAAGTAACTTCCTTGGGACTTTTCAAATTTTGTCATTTCGTTATCTGTTTTGCTCTTTGCAGCCAATTACAGGTTACATTGCCTAAGTATATGGGTACCATGTTTAGTTCTGATTGGTTGCACATAGAACTGGATATGGAACCACAAATAGAAGTCTCTCTAAGAAAGAGGTTCAAAACATATCCTTAGGCCTTCCTAGCATTGGGGATTGGCTAAGAACTTTCAGGAAGGAAAGTTTTGCATTTTTTATTTGGTTATAAAATTATTCTTTTTACACATCACAATCCTTTAGAAAAACATATCAAACTATTTATCTACACAAATCTCCATAGAGTTTAATACTGGTTTACTGCAGAAAATCCTTAGATACATTTTTTTTCTAAAGGACTTTAACCCCTTAATGACCAAGGACATGCCAGGCACATCCCACAAAAAAATGGTTGTTAACGACCAAGGACGTGCCTGGCACATCCTCTGAGGTTTCAAGCACTGGAAGCTTCCAGTTGCTTTCAGAGTATTGTTGAGGCATCGTGAAATACCCTTTTCTAAGCAACCGATGCAGAGCAAGCCACTCTGTGGCCCTCTCTGCATTGACTAGGCCCATCACTGGAGGAGGTGGGAGGGGGCGGGAGGAGGGCAGGAAAGGGTGTGAGAGGGGCGGGAGGGGGTGTGAGAGGGGCAGGAGCTGGTGGGAGGGGACAGGAGCAGGTGGGACCACTACACTACTGAAAGGAGTCTAGTGCATGGGAAGGAGGGAGAGGGAGAAATTAGAGTGGAAAGTTACCTGGGAGGGGGTAGGGGGGGTAGGGGGGTAAGGAAATGATGGGGGGGGCAGCTATACTATGGAAAAAAAGTTTATTTATAAAATAAAGCCAAAAAGTATAGCAAAATGGGTACTGACAGAGAGGGGGGAGGGTTAGAAAGCTGTTTGGCGGGGTCAGGGAGGTTGGGAGGTAAGGGGGGATACTACCCTGCAGAAAATATTTAAATTTATTTAAAAAAAAAATAACTTTTATTTTTATACTGGCTTTCTGACTGTACTTAAGATGGGGGTGACCTTTGGGGGGTAGGGAAGGGAATAGAGCTGTTTGAGAGGGGTCAGGGGAGGGATCAGGTGAGAGTCTGAGCTCTACACTTAAGCAAAAATTAACCCTACAAGCTACCTAATTAACCCCTTCACTGCTATTCATATTACAAGTGTGGTGCACAACAGCATTTAGCGGCCTTCTAATTACCAAAAAGCAAAGTCAAAGCCATATATGTCTTCTATTTCTGAACAAAGGGGACTCCAGAGAAGCATTTACAACCAATTGTGCCATAATTGCACAAATTGCAACCATTTGTGCCATAATTATGCAAATTGCTGTTTGTAAGTAATTTCAGTGAGAAACCTAAAGTTTTTATTTATTTGATCGCATTTGGTGGTGAAATGGTGGCATGAGTTATACCAAAATGGGCCTAGATCAATACCTTGGGTTGTCTACTAAAAAAAATGTATACATGTGAATGGTTTGGAAATAGCAAAGTGCTACTTGTACTTATTGCCCTATAACTTGCACAAAAAAAAGCAAAGAACATGTAAACATTGGGTATTTCTAAACTCATGACAAAATTTAGAAACTATTTAGCATGGGTGTTTTTTGGTGATTGTAGATGTGTAACAGATTTTGGGGGTCAAAGTTAGAAAAAGTGTGTTTTTAAATGTGTCTTACAATTGTAGTGTAATGTTATGTGTTAGTGTAAGACGGGTTAGGTTTTATTTTACAGGTAAATTTGTATTTATTTTAACTAGGTAGTTAGTAAATAGTTAATAACTATTTACTAACTAGTCTACCTAGTTAAAATAAATACAAACTTACCTGTAAAATAAAAATAAAACCTAAGCTAGTTATAGTGTAGCAAGCTTAGGGTTTATTTTATAGGTAAGTATTTAGTTTTAAATAGGAATTAGTTAGTTAATGATAGTAATTTGTATTTAGATTTATTTTAATTATATTAAAGTTAGGGGTGTTAGGGTTAGACTTAGGGTTAGGGGTTAATATATGTATTTAGTGTTAGTGATGTGGGAAGCCAGAGGTTTAGGGGTTAATAACTTTAGTATAGTGGTGGTGGCGGCAACGTTGGGGGCAGCAGATTAGGGGTTAATAAGTATAATGTAGGTGGCGGTGACATTGGGGCGGCAGATTAGGGGTTAATAAGTGTAATGTAGGTGGCGGCGATGTTAGGGGCGGCAGATTAGGGGTTAATAAGTGTAGGTAGGTGGCAGCGACATTGGGGGCAGCAGATTAGAGGGTTAATAAGTGTAGGTAGGTGGCGGCAACGTTGGGGGCGGCAGATTAGGGGTTAATAAGTGTAATGTAGGAGTCGGTGATGTCGGGGGCAGCAGATTAGGGGTGTTTAGACTCAGGGTTTATGTTAGGGTGTTAAGTGTAAACATACATTTTCTTTCCCCATAGGAATCAATGGGGCTGCGTTACGGAGTTTAACGCTCCTTTATTGCAGATGTTAGGCTTTTTTTAGCTGGCTCTCCCCATTTATGTCTATGGGGAAACCGTGCACCAGCAAGTAAAACCATCTCAAAGCAGCACTGGTGTTTGTGTGCGGTATGGAGCTGAACGCTGACATATTGCCCGCTAACGCCGGTTTTTTTTCAAACCTGCAATAGCAGCTCTATCAAAGGTGAGCGGTGGAAATAACTTGCAAGTTAGTACCGAGCCACTCATAACGCAATACTCGTAATCTGGCCGATTGGAATGTGAAATATTTACATTAAATACATAGTTAAACATTTTATTCAATATGACTATTGCATAAACTTGCTTTTACATGTTTTCAGCTACCTGACTGCAAAGGGCTCCAATGCACTTGTATATGTCTATAAATATATACGTATGTATTTTTGTATTTATATGTATGTATATATATATATATATATATATATATATATATATATATATATATATATATATATATATATATATATATATGTCTGTAAATACATATATTCACATATAAATACATAAATACATTTGTACACACATATATACATATGTATATACATACATATACATATTTAGACATGTATATGTATGTATGTATCTCTATGCTTTTTTTAACACCTGAGATGTCATATCTTTGAGCCCTTATAACTTTTTTTAACAGACAGTGTTGTTATGAGTGTACCAGTACTTTTAAATGTTTTTTTAGATGTTTTTTTCCTCACTTTTTAGTTGAGCATAATAGTAAACCAGAGCTCTAAAGTCGCGATATCCCGATGCTTGTTAAGTTCAATTACGCTCAAGCAAAGGCGTTTAATTTCAACTTGTATACCTGTGCTACTTCTTGCGAGCAAAGAGTTGTGATAAACTCCTTATCGCTCGCAGGCAACAACACGCCACTCGTAATCTAGCCCATTATCATATAACTTTACCATTGTTTTAAGAACATCTAATGTCATTTTACATTTTTGCAGCTTTCTATAGTAAATAATGTTCAGTTAAATTAATTAGTGCAACGTGAGCATCTGTTTGCCTGTGGATTTTATAGAAAGTGTTATTTATTTTGCTTCCAATTATTATGCATACATAAATAATTATATTACGTTTGCTACATTTGACCATTTCTTTTAAAATGTTATTCATAGTAAATGACATTAACAAAATAAAATATATATTTTTATAACCATAATCATTCTGTTACAAAAACTATAGATTGATAGTAAAAAAAATATATATATTATTATTTCTATTAAAATATTTAGTTTTTTTTAAGATTCATCTTCTTATTTTTATGGTGTATGCTCACTGTAATATTTAAAAATAATGCTTTTAGAAAACATTTAGCACTGAATGCCCAAGCTTGCATTATCTAATATCTTCTGCTGAGGACAGTTATGGACAAATTAAAAAAAAGAGTCACTAATAAATTGTGCAGACAATGGGCTAATATTTATTAATTTTGCAAACAGAAAAGGTTGTGAACCTGTCTGCATTTCTTCACAAATTGTGGGGCGCATTTGTTACCCATATTCACTATTGCACAGGCTCATGCAATGCCGCCCCCCCTTGCCTTTGAGTAACCAGTTGCATGAGAGTCAATCAAACCTATCAAAATGAATTCCGGGGGGGGGGGGGTATCAATACTGATAAATATAAATGTATATATATATATATATATATATAAATTAAATTCCAGAAAGGATATGCACTCTCTTATTCTAAGTAAAACCGCCAGGTTAGAAAAAGAGCACTCTCTCTAGTCTTTAAATAAAATGTAACGTTTAATTGCAAAAGTTAAAATCCACCATGATATTTCAGTGCCATTCCAGCACCTTTATCAAATGAACAAAGGGTGCCGGAATGGCACATAGACATCATGGTAGATTTTAACTTTTGCAAAAAAACAAGATTTGGTAGTTGTCACTTTTGTGTACATTTGAAAAAGGTGCCGGAATGGCACTGAAATGTCATGGTGGATTTTAACTTTTGAAATTAAATGTTTTATTTAAGAGGAAGCGGCATCCCATCAGTAGAGTCTTATAGCAGATTGATAATATGATATACTTCACATAGCACATAAACAAGTATATGGTTTTCTGTTACTGTATAAACACTGAATTGGTAAGCTCTGGATTCTATTGCCTGAGTATGAACTCATTGGATACAAAGTAACACCTGAATATATAGCACTGTGATCCGCATATCATATTATCAATCTGCTATAAGACTGCTGATGGGATACCGCTTCCTCTATCCACTTGAAGTAAAGGGGCCGAATTATCAAGTTCTGAATGGAGCTTGATGCCCCTGTTTCCGGGCGAGCCTTCAGGCTTGCCGGGAAAAGTAGTTATGAAGCAGCAGTCTAAAGACCGCTGCTCCATAACTTGTCCTCTGCCTCAGAGGCTGCAGTCTTCAATCCACTCAATCGTATCTGATCGGGCTGATTGACACCCCCCGATTGGCCGCAAATCTGCAGGGGGCGACATTGCACAAGCAGTTTACCAGAACTGCTTGTGCAATGATAAATGCAGACAGCGTATGCTGTCGGCATTTATCTATGTGCGGTGGACATGATACGCTACATTGTATCATGTCCGCACTGTAATAAACCGGCCTCAGAGCATGAACTTTGATTATGCTCATTGTTTGATTAATTATTATTTGAGTCCTCCCTTGCTCCTTCTCGTTATTCTGGCATCTTGGATTTTTTTCTATTTACTGAATTTTGTTTGTTGCAGTCTCTGATTTACTCTGCTTATTTGGGCTTGCACTATGAAGTGTGATCTTTGCTTGTCATTTTTTTAACATTATCAGTAAATAACCCTGTGTTGGAAATATATATACTGTAAACTTTATAATATAATATAGTGTACACTTTAGAATTTGGGGGTGCTTTTTGAAACTTTGCCCTGCGGGTCAGGTTCTCTTGAAACTGCCCTGGGTACAAATTGTTTGCAATGTGGTGCTTAATTGCAGATATATACAATGCATACATAAAAATACAAATTATGTTAATGTCTATTTAATTGCTTGAGACAAAATGTTGTCCTGCAGGTAGCATAGTGATTATTTTTATGTATAAGATTTAATAACAACCAGCAGTTAAGTCATTTATAAATTAGACAAGACTGCTCATGTGAGTCTTTTAAATACTAAACTGTTTTTAATAGGGGTGAGGGATTGGTGGAATTCTCAGATTTTAAAAGTCCTTTTTCTTTTAAGAGCACAAAACAAAATGTATCAAGTTGAATAGAAAACAATGCACACCTCATCAGGCCTATAAGATAAAACGCATTAGACAAAATGCTAAACAAGTTTAACATGTTATGAAGTCAACTTGTAGCAACTGGTACACTTTTGTATTAAGGGTTTGAAATATAACAAAAATCCCTCAATAAATAAGGGATGTGTTTCTCTTTTGTAAACTAAGCAGGTAATGGTAGTTTAAATTACCTGAATAGATACTGTGAGATTGTTACTTTTGAAATCTTTTAGTAGATTATAAGATAAAGGTTTGAGACAGCTGAGTTGGTATAACTTTTAGTCAGGTAGAATTAATATATTCATTGAGATAGCAATTCAAAGGTATTGAAGTAAAAACCTGTCTTCACGCACACACACAGACATTCTAAAATATATACAGTTCCAAGCAATCCAAACCACACAATCAATATATCATAATTGGATGTTCCAAACTTTACTGATAGTAGTGAGCAGAGTTTGATGCGGTTTTATATGGCACAACTTATACTGAATAAGGAACGTAAGTATAACAATGCTGCACAGAGTAAGTCAGTTCAAACGTGAGGTAAATTTGAGGATACAAAGCAAGGTAAGTATTATCCAGATAGCCAACATACAATACCCCACAAGGATCCGGTAAGAGCAGAGCTAAGCAGTGACCGCCGATGGCGGTGAGAAGCTGTGTGTGCGCGGCTTGGTTTCCGGAACGCTGAGGATGTAGATCCGGATGCGTATGAATCTGAAGACGATGTCAGGTAGAAAATCCTCAAGGGAATCAGCTGTATCTACAATTAGCAAGTAGGAATGGCACAAGGAAGCAAACGTAACTGTGAGCTTCAATATTCAGGCAATGAGTGTTGAAAGTTACTGCCCTATAAAGGAAAGTTAATTAGGTGGGAGGGGATAATCCTAAAAGGAATATCACAGATCCCCCCAGTCAAGGAATCACCTCAGGGGATTCCATCCGAGGTTTCTCTGGGTAACGACGATGAAAAGCAGTAACCAGACGAGGTGCATGTATCTCAGTAGACCTTTGCCAAGAATTTTCCTCCGGACCATAACCTTTCCACTTTATTAAATATTCCAGCTTATGCCGTCTTACTCTGGAATCAAGAATAGACTCAACTTCAAATTCTTCCTGATTCTCCACCAAGATAGGCGGGGGTCTTAGATTAATACCGTGATGGTCTTTAGCAGAATAAGGTTTAATGAGAGACACATGAAATGTGGAATGTATTTTATAAGAATCAGGCAAAATGAGTCTAACTGCGTTCTGGTTAACGATCTTATCAATCGTAAAAGGTCCTAAAAATTGATTGGCAAGTTTTTTACATGGTATTTGCAACTTAAGGTTCCTGATGGATAGTAGAACTTGATCACCAATTTGGTAAGTGGGACTTGGACTATGATGTTTATCATAGTTACGTTTTTGATAGTCTTTTGCCTTTGAGAGAGAATCCTTCAATTGATCTAACCTTTCTTGTAAAGAATTGGTGAATTCTGTGGCACTAGGTGAGTTTACTTCTTTTCTAGAAAGAGATACGGTATTGGGATTGAATCCATAAGTAGCAAAGAAAGGTGACATTTTAAGAGAAGTGGAAACAGAATTGTTGTAAGAAAATTCTGCCATGGGGATATAATCAATCCAATCATCTTGTAAGTAGGTAATGAAACACCTAAGATATTGTTCAAGGGTTTGATTCGTTCTTTCTGTAAGTCCATTTGTTTGGGGATGGAATGCAGTAGTGTATCTACTATCTACTTTTAGTAATATGCATAGGGATTTCCAGAAAGAAGAGGTGAATTGTGTACCTCTGTCCGTAATTATTACGGTGGGTAATCCATGTAATCTTACAATTTGATTCAAAAAGGCTGTAGCTGTTGCGAGAGCGGAAGGCAAACCTTTCATAGGTATGAAATGAGCCAGACGCGTTAGATGATCTATTACAACTAGTATGGTAGTGTGATGTTGAGATTTAGGGAGATCAACAATAAAATCCATAGATATGGTCTCCCATGGTTTATCTGGGATAGGCAGAGGTCTTAAGAGGCCTATTGGTTTTTTATGGGAGATCTTGTTTCTAGCACAAACATCACAGTTTGTTATGTATAGGTAAATTGTGTGGTTCATCCCAGGCCACCAGAAATTTCTTCTAGTTAATTCTATGGTTTTTTGGATTCCCAGGTGACCAGCTAAAGTTCCATCATGGGTTTGTTTAAGGATAGTGTTCCTTAAAGATTCAGGAATGAACAACTTCCTTTTGTAATAATATAGTCCCGTCTGTGGATCTTTATTACAAGATCCAGGTATGTTAGGGTCTTTATTTAGAACCTCAAGTATTTCTTGTTCTAGAGAAGATATAACTCCTATGAATCTTTCTTCAGGGATTACAAACTCAGGGTCATCAGACAGATCTTTTTCATACATTCTAGATAAGGCGTCTGCCTTAATATTGAGTTTCCCTGGTTTATATGTAATTAAAAAATTAAACCCGGTCTAAAAAGATGGACCTTGTTGTATTAGTGAACCATCTATTAATTTGACAAAGAGAGGTTTTGCTTTACACACAATAGGTATTTTATTATTCTTAACAAAGGTAGTATCTATGTAACTCCGTGAGGCCCCAGAATCAACCAAAGCTTTAGATTGAATGTTTTTCTGGTCCCACTGTAATGAAAAAAACAAAGTCATTTGTGTATCCAATGTTAGATTAAACAAATGAGTGCTGTGGGTTAGCTTACCCTTCTTTTGCTTCAGAAGTTGAGGACATGAAGAAACAGTATGCTCTTTATGAGCACAGTAGAGACACAAATTTTCCATTCTTCTCCTGGCTTTTTCCTCTGGTGTGAGGGGACCTTTGATGACTCCAATTTCCATAGGCGTACTGGTACTAGGTCTTTCCTGAGTAGAGGTATAGTTGAAGGGACGTTTTGGTATGACATCATAACCTGCTTTTTCAGCCTTTCTTTCACGGAGTCTTCTATCTAAAGTTGTACTGAGTTTTATAAGAGAGAGGAGACTGTCAGGGGCATCCAGGCGGGAGAGTTCGTCTTTTAAGTTTTCTGACAATCCTAAACGAAATTGAGTACGCAAACTAATCTCATTCCATTGAGAGTCTTCTGCCCACATTTGGAATTCAGTTGTGTATTCCTCAATGGTTCTTTTTCCTTGCTTTAAGGAACGTAATTTTGTATCTGCAGTGATTTGACTGTTGGAATCCTCATATAGGTTTGTGAGTGCTCGAAAAAAATCTTGTAGTGAATCTAGGATAGGATTATTACTTTCAAAGAACCTATTAGCCCATGTTCTTGGTTCCCCTTGTAAAAAGGAAATGGTTGTGCATACTTTGATTCTCTCTGTATGATATGTATGTGGTCTTAGAGAAAAAAGTAGATGGCAGGCATTTTTAAAATCCCTAAACTCATTCCTTTTACCAGTAAATGGTTGGGGATAATGAACATGTGGTTCTGGGCTTTCAGCACTTTTAATAGGCAAACAGTCTTTTAATAAAGCTCTCAATGCAGCAGTTTCTGCTTGCACTTCAGTTAACCCTTTATTTAAATAGTCTAGTTTTTGATATATATTAGTTAACTCATTCTTTACTTCCTGAGGATTCATGTTAGGTTGTTATATAAATAAACCCTTATTTTTTAGGCCTGAATATTATGTAGCAACTGGTACACTTTTGTATTAAGGGTTTGAAATATAACAAAATTCCCTCAATAAATAAGGGATGTGTTTCTCTTTTGTAAACTAAGCAGGTAATGGTAGTTTAAATTACCTGAATAGATACTGTGAGATTGTTACTTTTGAAATATTTTAGTAGATTATAAGATAAAGGTTTGAGACAGCTGAGTTGGTATAACTTTTAGTCAGGTAGAATTAATATATTCATTGAGATAGCAATTCAAAGGTATTGAAGTCAAAACCTGTCTTCACGCACACACACAGACATTCTAAAATATATACAGTTCCAAGCAATCCAAACCACACAATCAATATATCATAATTGGATGTTCCAAACTTTACTGATAGTAGTGAGCAGAGTTTGATGCGGTTTTATATGGCACAACTTATACTGAATAAGGAACGTAAGTATAACAATGCTGCACAGAGTAAGTCAGTTCAAACGTGAGGTAAATTTGAGGATACAAAGCAAGGTAAGTATTATCCAGATAGCCAACATACAATACCCCACAAGGATCCGGTAAGAGCAGAGCTAAGCAGTGACCGCCGATGGCGGTGAGAAGCTGTGTGTGCGCGGCTTGGTTTCCGGAACGCTGAGGATGTAGATCCGGATGCGTATGAATCTGAAGACGATGTCAGGTAGAAAATCCTCAAGGGAATCAGCTGTATCTACAATTAGCAAGTAGGAATGGCACAAGGAAGCAAACGTAACTGTGAGCTTCAATATTCAGGCAATGAGTGTTGAAAGTTACTGCCCTATAAAGGAAAGTTAATTAGGTGGGAGGGGATAATCCTAAAAGGAATATCACACAACTCGTATGTTTATAATTAAATATCTGCTGTGAAATTGAGATGTGAAGGATCAACCAAACCACCAAGCAATCAGTATAATCAGAGATTACAGGAAACATTTGGTCATGGAATGAAAATTGAACACAAGTAATGTGGCAAATCACTTCAATAAGACATTTTTAATTAAAAATGGCCAATTTTGTTTTATAATAAATAATTTTTAGAGTATTTAAATAATCACTTTCTCAAGTGAAAAATAAAGTAAAAAAAAATAAATATTATTATGGTTTGAAGGATTTTCAAAATAGGAATCTACAAAAATATACCTCCATTTAAGTTATTTAGTTGTAGTGCATTCAGAGGGGTAGATTTATTAAAAGGCGAGCCAAAGGCTGTAGCCAATCATGTCCGCTCGCTGTCGGCATTTATCAATGCACAAGCATTTCTGGTGAAATGCTTGTGCAATGCCACTCTCCGTTCACTGACGGCCAATCAGCCGCTAGCAGGGGCCGTCAATCATCCCGATCGGATCGGGATGATTTCAGTCCGCCACCTGAAAGGACCCTTCCAGTCTATTTGAAAATGCCATGATAGCCTATTTAACAAAAGGCTGTAAAATGTATTTGTGGCATAATAAAACACCCTCCCACCTTGCACATGGAACATTTGACACCAGTATTCAAATCCATAAGAAAACATTTTTCAGTAATTCTAGAGCATAGCTGGTAAGAATACCAAAAATCATTGACAATATGACAATGCAGACTATTCTTTCAAATAAAGATAACATAAGTGTGTTATTTGTGTATGCTTAACTTCAAGATAATTCCATCTGCAATCAAATAATATAGATTTGAAAGGATTTTTTCCGACCAATTGTGCAATCAGTTCCAAAGATTAATTCATAATTGGAATCGTTTTTCTGCTCACCTTATTGTAGTGCCTTTCAGCTCCTTTACTGGGATTGCCTCTTATTTGGATGTGTTAAACCTTTAGCAGAAAAGTAATCTGCTTAATTTGTAAACAGTTTATATACTCTCATACCTTATACCTTAAACCCTTATGTGACATTTTCCTAGGATCTCCTTTCATGCAGAAACCAAAAAGACAAAAAAATAGTAATGTGGGAATTATATTAATGAACTACAAATGGTAAATGGCCCTAGGTGAAACAAAGTTGCTATTTACTTCACTTATTGGGATCGATTTATTATTCCAAGGCAGACAGGGGCAGACATATTCGCCCCTGTCCGCCTGGCTTCTCCTCTGCCCACTAAATTTGTTGCTCACATTAACCATTGCACACAAGCGCTCCTGTGCACTAGTGTGCAACCCTGCACACATGGGCAGGAGCTGTCAATCTCCACAGTCAGAAGAGACTGTAGAGATTGACAATCTCCACCTAATAGGTGGAGAACAAGGCAGTGTTCTAATGACTTCGCTTGTACTAACCTGCAGTCAAAGAGGAGAAACGGGCTTAATAAATTGAGCCTATTATAGTAGCTATTTACCAGTTGAGACATCACAAAGCCGTCCAAGGGGCCGAATTATGAATGTGCGGGCGGCCATCGATAAATGCAGACAGTATATGCTGTTGGCATTTATCATTACACAAGCATTTCTCGTGAAATGCTTGTACAATACCACCCCCTGCACATTCATGGCCAATCAGGCACTAGCAGGGGGTGTCAATCATCCCGATCGCATCTGATAGGGATGGTTGCACTCCACCACCTCAGAAGTGGCGGACGAGTTAAGGAGCAGCGGTCTTAAGACCGCTACTTCTTAACTCCTGTTTCCGGCGAGCCTGAAGGCTCGCTCGGAAACAGCAGCATTGAAGGGTTGATAAATTGACCCCATTGTATTGAGTTGGAAAACATAAATAATCACCTAAAGATGTTTTGTTTAGTTGTTTACTTTGAATGAAGGAAAATGTGTTTGTTCACTTAAGGGATAGTATAGTCAAAAATAAACATTTATAATTAAAAAGAGCATGCCATTTTAAACAACTTACCAATTAACTTCTATTATCAAATTTGTTGAAGAGTAAATCTAGGTGGGCTAATAATGGCTTAAAAGCATGCTCGTGTTTTTAAAAATGAATAGCAACAGTGTTTGCAACTATGTATACCATCACTATAAACCTTAGGTAAGCTGATAGACGCTTCCGAGCATGCACAGGTTTTTAACAATCTATGGCACTAAAGTTTGCTGCTAAAGAAACATGCATGCTCCTGAGCTCACCTAGGATGACGTTTTAACAACAGGTACCAAAAGAAGTAAGCACATTTGATAATGAGAGTAAATTGGAAAGTTTTTTAAAACTGCATGCTTTATCCATTCCACTGAAGTTTAATTTGGACTTTACTATCCCTTTAACAAAGTAAATAATTCACTAAAAATATCAGCGCCACTTCCAAACTGATGGACAGGAATCGGGTAACTCCCACTCCAAAAGGACCACCCTGACTTTGCTACAGCATTACTGTGTTTCAAGGAGTCTGAAAATATACATAATACATAATAAACACCCGCAGAATATACAAACTGGTAAATTACAGTATACTGAGGGCCAGAATATCATTTACTGCAAGTAACAAATGTGTCACAGCAAAAATATTTTTGCCAAGAGAGTATCAGTGCGGTTAATTTATCCAACTGACTGCAATACAGAGAAACACTATACACTGCAGGGAAATTTTGTCAAAACAAATTAAAAGATTTTGCAACAGACAATTCACATTTTCTGAAGGTGTACAGTGCTGAACACACTGCAAAGTTTTAGCTGTAGGAATCTGAAACAATGGCTGAAATTCATTAAACCTACTCATTAATCTATTATCTCACAGAAATAAAAAACAAACGCTGCAACTTTGCAACTAGAAAATTGTGACTTTTATAAATATTTGTCACATCCACGGGTTGGAAGTGACGCTCTGTTATACCCAATGTAGCTGCATATATCTCTAAACCTTTCAACTCTCAATACATAGAAGAGTCTCCACTATAGAGGGATCACAAAACAACTTCAAAATATTACAGAACAAACTAATTAAAATGATAAAAGCATATTAGTCAGTCCACTTTAACATATGCACGAAAGAAAACTTTAAAAAAAGTAAAAGAAAGCTAGCATCAGTATTAATGTATCCCAGGCCATTATAGATCTTAATATTTTGTTGGGGGGGGGGCTAATTGGGGTTTACAAGGGCGGTGAAAAAGTTGAAAGACACAGCACACATAATTTATGGAACCTTTTGCAGCTCATTGGTAGTTACACGTGTATAGAGGTGCAAAGCACCCAATAGAATTGCACCAAGAATGCCCCTTAAAGTCTTTAAGGTTTCCAAGATACTTCTATCCAGCAAGACAACTTTTTTATAACAAAACCAGCAAGTGAATATTTTACACTTACAATCATCTACATATACTGAGTTTCAAGTGAGTTCCTGACGTTGTTGCTGTTGTAATTGCTTAATAGGTTCTGGGAGACTTCATGGAACGGGAATTTACTGGAATTATGGGATGCTAATAGTAGGGTCACCCACCAATGACACTATAGAAAATATAAGTGAAGTGATGATTAATTACTTTAAAACATGATCTCGCTATCACATTATCTTGAAGAAAGCTCAAGGAGGCTTAAGACTTCTGAGAAGAGGCTGGATTTCTTCAATGCTTTGAAAAAATAATAATGGAGATTCAGCTCTCTTAAATAATAATTCAGATAAAGCAGGCAATTTTAACCAAGGTTCACATTTACTTTTAATATAAATTCTCTTTTTTCTCTTGGGATCTTTTGCGGAAAAGCAGGGACATATGTTTAGGATCCTGCCCATTTCTGGAGCACTTTATGGCATATGCATTGCAAGAATGTTGTCTGTTCACAAGAGCACTAGATGGCAGCAATATTTCCTGCCACATAGTGCTCAAAATGTCTGCTTATGTATCTTTTCAACAAAGAATATCATGAGAACAAAGCAAATTTGATAATAGAAGTAAATTGGAAACGTTTTTTAAATGGTATGTTTTGTCTGAATAACAAAATACATTTTTTGAGTTTCACATCCCTTTAAAGTTCTCAATGATCAATTTTACCTGCTAGAGTGTATTAACTTATGGATAGCTCCTTTACTGTTTGCAATCTGTAATAGCTACTTTTGCCTGTTGAAACCACCACCTATTCTAAAAATGTCAATACTGAAGTAATTGGTAGAGAAACACTGTCGGCTAGAATATTGTGAGTTTTACACTACAACGCCGTAGCATAAAACTCTTAACTAAAGTGCTAAAAAGTACACTAACACCCATAAACTACCTATTAACCCCTAAACCGAGGCCCTCCCGCATCGCAAACACTTAAAAAAAATAATTAACCCCTAATCTGCCGAACCGGACATCGTCACCACTATAATAAATATATTAACCCCTAAACCGCCGCACTCCCGCCTCACAAACATTAGTTAAATATTATTAACCCCTAATCTGCCGTCCTTAACATCGCCAACACCTACCTACATTTATTAACCCCTAATCTGCCGCCCCCAACGTCGCCGCCACTATACTAAAGTTATTAAACCCTAAATCTAAGTCTAACCCTAACCCTGACACCCCCTAACTTAAATATAATTAAAATAAATCTAACTAAAATTCCTATCATTACCTAAATTATTCCTATTTAAAACTAAATACTTACCTGTAAAATAAACCTTAAGCTAGCTACAATGTAACTAATAATTACATTGTAGCTAGCTTAGGGTCTATTTTTATTGTACAGGCAAGTTTGTATTTATTTGAACTAGGTAGAATAGTTACTAAATATTTATTAACTATTTAATAACTACCTAGCTAAAATAAATACAAAAGTACCTGTAAAATAAAACCTAAACTAAGTTACAATTACACCTAACACTACATTATAATTAAATTAATTCCCTAAATTAAATACAATTAAATAAAATTAGCTAAAGTACCAAAAAACAAACACTAAATTATAGAAAATCATAAACAAATTACAAGATTTTTAAACTAATTACACCTAATCTAATCCCCCTAACAAAATAAAAAAGCCCCCCCCCCAAAATAAAAAAGCCCTACCCTACACTAAATTACAAATAGCCCTTAAAAGGGTCTTTTGCGGGGCATTGCCTCAAAGTAATCAGCTCTTTTACCTGTAAAAAAAATTACAAATCCCCCCCAACATTAAAACCCACCACCCACACAACCAACCCTACTCTAAAACCCACCCAATACCCCCTTGAAAAAAAACCTAACACTAACCCCTTGAAGATCACCTTACCAGAAGAAGTCTTCATCCAACCGGGCCGAAGTCCTCAATGAAGCCGGGAGAAATCTTCATCCAAGCCGGGCAAAGTGGTCCTCCAGATGGGCAGAAGTCTTCATCCAGACGGCATCTTCTATCTTCATCCATCCGGCGTGGAGCGGGTCCATCTTCAAGACATCTGACGCGGAGCATCCTCTTCATCCGATGGCTAACACTGAATGAAGGTTCTTTTAAATGACGTCATCCAAGATGGCGTCCCTTCAATTCCGATTGGCTGATAGAATTCTATCAGCCAATCGGAATTAAGGTAGAAAAAATCCTATTGGCTGATGCAATCAGCCAATAGGATTGAAGTTCAATCCTATTGGCTGATCCAATCAGCCAATAGACTTGAGCTGGCATTCTATTGGCTGTTCCAATAAGCCAATAGAATGCCAGCTCAATCCTATTGGCTGATTGCATCAGCCAATAGGATTTTTTCTACCTTAATTCCGATTGGCTGATAGAATTCTATCAGCCAATTGGAATTGAAGGGACGCCATCTTGAATGAAGTCATTTAAAGGAACCTTCATTCAGTGTAAGCCATCGGATGAAAAGGATGCTCCGCGTCGGATGTCTTGAAGATGGCCCTGCTCCGCGCCGGCTGGATGACGATAGAAGATGCCGTCTGGATGAAGACTTCTGCCCGTCTGGAGGACCACTTCACCCGGCTTGGATGAAGACTTCTCCCGGCTTCGTTGAGGACTTCGGCCCGGTTGGATGAAGACTTCTCCCGGTAAGGTGAACTTCAAGGGGTTAGTGTTAGGTTTTTTTAAGGGGGTATTGGGTGGGTTTTAGAGTAGGGTTGGTTGTGTGGGTGGTGGGTTTTAATGTTGGGGGGATTTGTAATTTGTTTTACAGGTAAAAGAGCTGATTACTTTGGGGCAATGCCCCGCAAAAGGCCATTTTAAGGGCTATTTGTAATTTACTGTAGGGTAGGGCTTTTTTTTATTTTGGGGGGGCTTTTTATTTTGTTAGGGGGATTAGATTAGGTGTAATTAGTTTTAATATCTTGTAATTTGTTTATTATTTTCTGTAATTTAGTATTTGTTTTTTTTGGTACTTTAGTTAATTTTATTTAATTGTATTTAATTTAGGGAATTCATTTAATTATAGTGTAGTGTTAGGTGTAATTGTAACTTAGGCTAGGTTTTATTTTACAGGTACTTTTGTATTTATTTTAGCTAGGTAGTTATTAAATAGTTAATAACTATTTAATAACTATTCTACCTAGTTAAAATAAATACAAACTTGCCTGTAAAATAAAAATAAATCCTAATATGTAACTATTAGTTATATTGTAGCTAGCTTAGGGCTTATTTTATAGGTAAGTATTTAGTTATAAACAGGAATAATTTAGTTAATTATAGGAATATTTATTTCGATTTCTTTTAATTATATTTAATTTAGGGGGTGCTAGGTTTAGGGTTAGACTTAGGTTTAGGGGTTAATAACTTTAATATAGTGGCGGCAATGTTGGGGGCGGCAGATTAGGGGTTAATAAATGTAGGTAGGTGGCGGCGATGTTAGGGCCAGCAGATTATGGGTTAATAATATTTAACTAATGTTTGCGAGGCGGAAGTATGGTGGTTTAGCGGTTAATATGTTTATTATAGTGGCGGCGACATTGGGGGTGGCAGATTAGGGGTTAATAAGCGTAGGTAGGTGGCGGCGACTTGGGGCGGCAGAGTAGGGGTTAATAAATATAATGTAGGGTTCGCCGATGTTGGGGGCAGCAAATTAGGGGTTCATAAGTATAATGTAGGTGGCGGCGGTGTCCTGAGCGGCAGATTAGGGGTTAATAATTATAATGTAGGTGTCGGCGATGTCAGGGGCGGCAGATTAGGGGTTAATAAGTGTAAGATTTGGGGTGTTTAGACTTGGGGTTCATGTTAGGGTGCTAGGTGTAGACATTAATTTTATTTCCCCATAGGAATCAATGGGGCTGCGTAAGTGAGTTATACGCTGCTTTTTTGCAGGTGTTAGACTTTTTTTTTTAGCCGGCTCTCCCCGTTGATTCCTATGTGGAAATCGTGCACGAGCACGTACGACCAGCTCACCGCTGACTTAAGCAGAGCTGGTATTGGAGTGAGATTTGGAGCAAAATTAAGCTCAACGGTCACTTCTTGTCTTTTAACGACAAGTTCCTGATAACTGGTAATACCAGCGCTGTAGGTAAGTGAGCGGTGAGGGAAAACTGCTCGTTAGCACAGCACAGCCTCTAACGCAAAACTCATAATCTAGCCGTATGTAAACAAGAACCAGCAAAAGGAGTCCCACTCCCAGTGGAGGGTTATAGAGAAAAAGGTTCTAAAATATTATTTTTCATTGTTTTCCAATGAATGGGTATTATATTGTCAAAGTTGAGATAAGGAAGCCTTTGTATGTGTACATAGAAAGGGTTTGCTGTCCCATAAAAATCAGTCTATTTAAATGGGTTGTGGTTTCAAAGAGAAAAAAACTATTTAATTTACAAAAATAAACTTTAAGGAACAATATATATACCACATATCATTCACAAATACAGTATATTGTTGATTTTCTATGGCATTTAGATATAATGCAGTACATTCAATATTAAAGTCTGGTTTATATGGTATATTGTATATTTTTTCAGCTTTTACTGTCCTATTAAAATGCAATGCTTAAGATTTCATGATAATAGCATCCATTAAGGTAAACTTTATTGTCATGTTTATATTTTGTAAAGCTGCATTACTTGTGCAGGAGTCTTTGTAATCTTTGAATAAACCAATAAGCTTTGCATTTTAGCTTTACAATGCATGAAAAGGGTCATTTAGATTGTACAACCTTGAGAGATATTGCATTCATCTTATATTCCGCTGCTTCAGTAACTTTTTCGTTTAGAGAAATGACCATGTGAAGCATTTTATTTGTACCTTTTAAAAAAAAATGGCCAATCTTATGAAATGCTTGAAATACGCTTTGTAACTTTGTCTCGATTATCATTGAGAATAAGAACACCATTTTGTACTTTGATTATATCAGTGTCAAACTGTGATATTAAGCAGAAATGCAATAAATGTATATCATAAGAATTACTGGATTGTTAACCCTTTCACTACCATGAATATTAGAGAGAAAAAAACTTTTAGCATATTTGCTATCACTCCATTTAAACAGAAATAAAGCCTTTGCTGTTTTCTTTATTTGTCTATGAAACCTATATTTTTTTTTTTAGCATAAAAAAGAGCTTTCAGTGAATAACAGTTTCAACCAGCTATTTATTCACAGAATTAAGAAATTATTGTAAATTTACCCTAAAAATTAGGTTAAATATTATCACATTCCCTAGAAACCTGTTGCTTTCTAACTGTAGAAAAAAAACTTAAAATGTGTTCATTGGCATCCTCTGACTCAGCTAAGACCACACATATATATTTTTAATTACTTTTGATCATTTTAAGGTTTTTATCAGTAGCTATGTTCTAAAATGATGCAATGGGGTAACTCTCTGTACAGTCATAAGACAAATGCTCCATAGCTCAGGGTTCTTCCTGGCCCTACCTAATCCCTCTCTCCCAAATAATTTTTCTGTAGTTAGGGTACCACCCCTCCCTCCACGCTCCCAGCCGCTTCTGTGCTGAGCCACCTACCTGTCTCCTGTCCTCTTGCCCACACCTCCCGCTGGCACCAGCAGAGGATCATTACAGATGTTACACACACAGTGTCACTGTCAGTAACAATTTACAGCCTAGGCTGTAGCTGCCTAAAGCTATGAGGTATATATATATATATAGGTTATGTGGTACAATGGGCAAAGTACCACATGATATATACACCCTGTTCCAAATTATTATGCCAATGATATCTTTCTCATTTACCTAAATAATTGATGTAAGCAACAGTCAGCATAATTCTCATATTATCAACTATTAAGAGTACAATTCAAATTTTATTGAACAAACCTCCTAATGATAACAGTATTTTTTTTTTCAAAATAAAAAACTTACAATGCACTGTTCCAAATTATTACGCACAGTAAGTTTGAAAACACTTTATAGGTTGTAAAGAACTGAAAATTGTCATTTGTTGTGTTTGCAGCATATTTACTGAAATCAAAAGCTATTCAAATCAAACTTTGGACAACATTTTAACTTTTTAAACATTTTAACAGGTCACGTTACATTTTAACATAGGACCCCTTATTTGATAGCAGCTTCACAAGTCTTGCATCCATTGAACTTGTGAGTTGTTGGACAGTTTCTGCTTGAATTTGTTTGCAAGATGTCAGAATAGCCTCCCAGAGCTGATGTTTGGATGTAAACTGCATCCCACCCTCATAGATCTTTTGCTTGAGGATGCTCCAAAGGTTCTCAATAGGATTGAGGTTAGGGGAGGATGGAGGCCACACCATGACTTTCTGTCCTTTTATCCCCATAGCAGCCATTGATGCAGAGGTATTCTTTGCAGCATGAGATGGTGCATTGTTATGCATGAAGATGATTTTATTACGGAAAGCATAGTTCTTCCTTCTGTACCAGGGAAGGAAGTGGTCAGTCAGGAACTCCACATACTTTGCAGAGGTCATCTTTACACCTTCGGGGACCCTAAAGGGGCCGACCAGCTCTCTTCCCATGATTCCGGCCCAAAACATGACTCCACCACTGCCTTGCTGATGTTGCAGCCTTGTTGGAACACGGTGGCCGTCCACCAACCATCCACTACTCCATCCATCTGGAACATCCAGGGTTGCACAGCACTCATCAGTGAACAGGACTGTTTGAAAATTAGTCTTCATGTATTTTTCTGCCCAATGCAGCCGTTTCTGCTTGTGAGCATTGGTTAGTGGTGGCCGAATGGAAGGTTTATGCACAGTTGCAAGACTCTGGAGGACTCTACACCTTGATGTCCGTGGGACTCCAGAGGCACCAGCAGCTTCAAATATCTGTTTGCTGCTATGTAATGGTATTATAGCAGCTGCTCTCTTGATCCGATGCATTGATCTGGCAGAAATCCTCCTCAATGTGCCTTTATCTGCACGAACCCGTCTGTGCTCTGAATCAGCCACATATCTCTTAATAGTGCGATGATCACGCTTAAGTTTTCGGGAAATATCTAATGTTTTCATACCTCGTCCAAGACATTGAACTATTCCACTCTTTTCTGCAGCAAAGAGATCCTTTTTCTTCCCCATATTGCTTGAAAATGGTGCTCTGCTTAATAATGTGGAACACCCTTCTTTAGTAGTTTTTCCTTTAATTGGGCTCACCTGGCAATCTAATTATCACAAGTGTCCGAGATTGTTTTCAGTGATCAAAAGAGCCCTGAGACACAATGCCATCCATGAGTTAAACTGAAATAAAAAATATTTAATCTTTGTGACACTGAAATAGAATTTGCATAATAATTTGGAACAGGGTGTATATATATATATATATATATATATTTATATAATGTCAATTAGCCGGTGGCCCAGCACTCCAACCTCTGTGGTGTGGCTTTGGCCTGGGTGCAATCCTCAAAAGACTGATATTTGTAGTAAAGAAGGGCACTCACAGGATTTTTAGTTCCAACAGTTGATAGTATTTATTCTGAAAACATCAGAATTTATACATGAATGATCATAGTCAACGTTTCGGCTATTTTTTGAGCCTTCTTCAAGACAAGATTTATCTGAATACGGCCAATCAGCCGTGCTCCCAGAAGGAAAATAAGCAAGCACGTCGACTATGATCATTCATGTATAAATTCTGATGTTTTCAACTGTTGGAACTAAAAATCCTGTGAGTGCCCTTCTTTACTACAAATATATATTCATACAGTATATATATATATATATGCCTTATTTTGGGTCAAAGGGTTAAACTACTATTCATTTTTTTTATCATTCATATGAAGGATAGTAAAAAAAAACATAGAAATTATTATTATCACTTTTTTGTATAGCACAGGAGAAATTCTGTAGAGGAGGGTACAAAGGTAGGGGTATACAATGACAAAGATTTGTGGTAAGATTCAAATACATAGACTAAACATAGCTATTACAGGAGGAGGGCCCTGCTCTGAAGAGCTCACAGTCTACAGGCTGAGGGTGCAGAGACATAAAGTTTGGGGGAGCTTGTCACATGAATTGTAGTTGAACAGAGAATCAAGGCAGTTCAATATTTATCTTGGTTAGGATAAAACAGTTATAGGAGAGATGGTAAGCCTCTCTGAATAGGTGGGTTTTCAAAGAACACCTGAAACTTTATAACATTGGAGACAGTTTAATAGAGCAGGGTATAGAGTTCCAAATGACAGGAGCAGTGTGTGAGAAGTCTTGGAGGTGAGAGATGGAAGCAGAAGTATTTGTAGAGCGCCAACAGATTCCGCAGCGCTATGTTTATGTATATCATTGTGGAGATACGGTCTCCGGGTATGAAGACAATTTTCAAGAGAAGGCCTAACCTCCAATCTACAAAGTTCTATTTGAAGCCAACATAGGGTGGCCTTTTTTCCGCTATCTCTCTTGTTTGCCCAGTCTTTTTAACAGTCTCCCAGGCACCCTGATTTATCTGCCTTATTTTTTTACAACATATAAATGTAATTAATATTGTACTCTTGTACTCTTATTTAGTTAATAATTGTAAGGTATCTGACAGTTTAATATCTTTACCCCCACTGTGCCTTAAATGAGAAAATTGTTGAATGTATAAAGCTAGACTGTGAAAATGAAGATAATTTGTATGAAGAATTGTGTTGTACCAAACTATATTAATTTGTAAAATAAAGTGTGTGTGTGTGTGGGAGGGGGGGGGGGTCAGTAACTACTGTAAACTTGTCGATTTCCTGCATCAAATTTGCAAATTCCTTAGTCTCCCTTTGTCATGCTTCTTGTGTGGGTATTTAGCAGTATGAATAAGCACTACTTGATAGTAGGTACACAGAGCAGGTCTTTATTCAGCTCAGATGTAAGCAACAGCACTAACTGAAGATGGCTGCTGATCATAGAGTTCCCTCCCAGCTCCAGAGTGTCTTTTCTTAAAGTAACAGTATACCACATCTCCCCAACTACTTCCAAATCCCCTCTTAACATTTAACACATCTTGACAACAAAGAAACAATAAAAATGTGCTCCAATAGCTCAATGTACTTTATCCTACAACATAATCTTTTAGTCTCTCTGGAGGGTGTATTGCCCTTCCAGCTTGTGATGATTCTGCAGACTGTATAGGGACAAATTATCCTTGGTTTGCATCTGAACCTGGAACTTCAGTCTCTGAGTCAGTATTGTGAGTAATTGGCGACTCTTCTCCTTTTTCAGGTACAAGTACCTGTGGCTCTGAGTGATCTTGTTCATATGTGCAATCCATTCGGAGATGACGCCGGTTTCTCCTGTACTGACTGCCATCAGGTGTTTTAATTACATATGATCTTGGCTCAGGACCAACAGATGATATCTGTGCAGGCTGCCAACCCGCTGATGTCTCCATATGCACTGCATCCCCTTTTTGGAAGGCTTGTAGTGGCTTAGCAACATGATCATAATATACGTTCTGCCTATGCTGTAGCTCCCTTAATATTTGGTGTGCATTCTTAGGGATCTGGGGCTTTAATGCCTGAGCTGCAACCGGTAACTTGGTTCTCAGTGTCCGACCCATTAAAAGTTGTGCTGGGAAATAGGCCATTCCAGTGATCGGAGTATTGCACAATTCTAGAAGCACAATATGAGGATCTACCCCTGATTCCCATGTTTTTTGGAGCATGAGTTAAATTGTTTTTACAGTTCTTTCTGCCAGTCCATTTGATTAGGGGTAACCAGGACTAGAATGAGTAAACTTAATACCCCATTGTGCAGCAAATGCCTTCATCTCAGCACTGGCAAAGGGTACATGGTCACTGATAACTTCTATTGGGATGTCATGTCTACTAAATGTTGCTTTCAGCTTTGCAATTACTGTTGTTGCAGTTTTATCAGACAACTTTAGTACTTCAGGATACTTGGAAAAATAGTCTACTATTACAAGAAATGACGATCCCTTCCACTCAAAAATGTCCACTGCCAGTTTTTGCCAAGGCAGGTGAGGAATTTTGTGTGAGAGTAATGGTTCCTTTTGATTTGCTGGTAGGTGACTAGCACAAATCTTGCAGGTCTCTACCATCTGTTGTATGTCCTTGGACATGCTAGGCTAAAACAGGATCATCCAAGCCTGCATTTTGGTTCTCTGTATACCTTGATGGCACTCATGCAGACTTTCTAGAATTTTCCTGCAAGCATTCCGAGGAACTACAATCTTTTTCACCCAGCAATAAGAGACCATGTTCCATGTGCAGCAAGTGCTTAAATTGCCAAAATGACTGCAGACTTGGATGGAGTTGCCTTTTTCTTTGTGGCCAACCTTCAGACAGAAGTTGTTTAAGTTTGTTTAAGTCTACATCTTCTGCTGTGGAAGTTTGTAAATAAGATAACATCTCAGTCCCAATAGATTCTGATGAGGACAGTGTATAAACGACCCTTTCTTCAGATAAACTGTCCTCTTCTTGTCCTGGGGGATCCACAGGGGCCCTGGAAAGAGTATCAGAAATAAACATATCACACCCAGGAGTATAAATGATGTTTAGGTTGTCTTGTTGCAGTTGTAAGAGCATTCTTTGGAGTCTTGCTGGTGCTTTGCTCAATGGTTTAGTGAGTATTGATTCAAGAGGCTTGTGGTCAGAATGCACTGTAACTGCTCTGCCGAATATAAACAGGTGAAACTTTTTTGTAGCATATACAATAGCCAATAGTTCTTTCTCAATTTGGGCATAATTTTGTTCTGTGGCAGTCATTGCTCTCGATGCATATGCTATAGGGCAATTGTCTTTAGGTAAGCAAGCTCCAAAGCCTGATTTAGATGCAACTGCCTGAATCACCACTGCTTTTGCTGGGTCAAAAAATCTTAATACTGGAGCCTCAATCAGTGCCTGTTTTAAAGACTGTACTGGTTTAGTATGCTCTGGACCCCACTGCCAAACAATATCCTTGCAAAGTAACTTCCTCAAAGGAGCAGTAATCTCTGCCTCCCCTGGTATATATTGTGCCAGATACCGGACCATGCACAAAAATCTTTGCAGCCCTTTTTTGTCCTCTGGGTCAGGCATTTTGTTAATTGCTTGGACTTTCTCTACATCAGGTTGAACTCCTGCAGGGGTGATGACATGTCCCATATACCGGACTTCTGATACTTTGAATTCAATTTTATCTGGATTGAACTTAATGTTCTGTTCTAATGCCTTGTTCATCACCTGGCTCAGGATCTGATCATGTTCTTCATCTGATGATGCAGCAATAATCATGTCATCAGCTATGATATGCACACCTGGGATGTCCCCAAAAATCTCCATATTTTTCTGCTGAAATACTTCACTGGCTGACTTTATCCCAAATGGCATCCTGCAAAATCTAAAGCGCCCCCATGGGGAGTTGAAAGTGCATAGTTCTGAGGAATCTTTGTCTAATTTAACTTGCCAGTAACCATCCTTTTCATCAAGGATGGTGAATATGGTTTTCCCTGCCAGTTGACTCTGTACATCCTCTGCAGAAGGGATATTGAAGTGATGATGCTTTATAGCCTTGTTAAGATCTAAACATACCCTCAGAGTACCATTTTTCTTTTCTGTTACAACAAGGCTATTCACCCAATCAGTGGGAATGTGTACTTTAGCAATGATCTGATCCTTTTCTAACTGCATTAGAGTCTCTTTAAGCTTGCCCAGAATTGCAAATGGGATTTTCCTGCAGCCATGTATGACTGGAGCAACACTTGGGTCCAAATAGATGTGGTAAGTTCCTTTAAATTACTCAATTCCTTGAAATGCATCAGGGTAACGTTTTACCAGATCATCTTTTGTATAGAGTTTTTGAGTAGATACTGTGTGAACTTTGTGAAGTAAATCCAGTTCCTGGCATGCTGCTTTTCCTAATAATGGAAGTGAGGAGCATTGTGTAATAAAGAATTCCAGCTCTGCTGTATGTGTGGCACCGGGTGGCTGCAGTGAGATGCACCATACCTTCCGGACAAATTTTGGAACCCCCATAAGCAATTAACAAACGCCTAGATTTAGAGTTCTGCGTTAGCCGTCCAAACCAGAGTTAGGGGGTCCTAACGCTGGTTTTGGCCACCCGCTGGTATTTAGAGTCTTGTAGGTAAGGGTCTAACGCTCACTTTCCAGCCGTGACTTTTCCATACCGCAGATCCCCTTACGGCAATTGCGTATCCAATCTTTTCAATGGGATCTTTCTAATGCTGGTATTTAGAGTCTTGGCTGAAGTGAGCGTTAGAACTCTAACGACAAGACTCCAGCCGCAGAAAAAAGTCAGGAGTTAAGAGCTTTATGGGCTAACGCCGGTTCATAAAGCTCCTAACTACTGTGCTCTAAAGTACACTAACACCCATAAACTACCTATGTACCCCTAAACCGAGGTCCCCCCACATCGCCGCCACTCTAATAAAATTTTTAACCCCTAATCTGCCGACCGCACACCGCCGCAACCTACATTATCCCTATGTACCCCTAATCTGCTGCCCCTAACATCGCCGATCCCTATATTATATTTATTCACCCCTAATCTGCCCCCCCCCCAATGTCGCCGCTACCTACCTTTACTTATTAACCCCTAATCTGCCGACCGGACCTCACCGCCACTATAATAAATGTATTAACCCCTAAACCTAACACTACACTATCAATAAATTAATTAACTAAACTATCTACAATTAAATACAATTAAATCAACTAAACTAAATTACAAAAAACAAACAAACACTAAATTACAAAAAATATAAAAGATTACAAGAATTTTAAACTAATTACACCTACTCTAAGCCCCCTAAAAACAGCTCTTTTACCTTACCAGCCCTTAAAAGGGCCTTTTGCGGGGCATGCCCCAAAGTAAACAGCTCTTTTGCATTTAAATAAACATACAATACCCCCACAACATTACAACCCACCACCCACATACCCTTAATCTAACCCAAACACCCCTTAAAAAACCTAACACTAAGCCCCTGAAGATCTCCCTACCTTATCTTCACCACGCCGGGTATCACCGATCCGTCCAGAAGAGGGTCCAAAGTCTTCATCCTATCCGGCAAGAAGAGGTCCAAAAGAGGGTCCGAAGTCTTCATCCTATCCAGCAAGAAGAGGACATCCTCGGGAGTCGCCGGAAGAAGAGGATGGATCCGCGTCGGCTGCTTCAAGATGGTCCCGCTCCGCGCCGGATGGATGAAGATAGAAGACGCCGCCTGGATGAACATGTCTACCGGTCCGGATGTCCTCTTCTTGCCGGATAGGATGAAGACTTCGGACCCTCTTATGGACCTCTTCTTGCCGGATAGGATGAAGACTTTGGACCCTCTTCTGGACGGATCGATGATACCCGGCGTGGTGAAGATAAGGTAGGGAGATCTTCAGGGGCTTAGTGTTAGGTTTTTTAAGGGGTGTTTGGGTTAGATTAGGGGTATGTGGGTGGTGGGTTGTAATGTTGGGGGGGGTATTACATGTTTATTTAAATGCAAAAGAGCTGTTTACTTTGGGGCATGCCCCGCAAAAGGCCCTTTTAAGGGCTGGTAAGGTAAAAGAGCTGTTACATTTTTATTTTAGAATAAGGTAGGGCATTTTTTTATTTTGGGGGGCTTTGTTATTTTTTTAGGGGGCTTAGAGTAGGTGTAATTAGTTTAAAATTCTTGTAATCTTTTTTATTTTTTGTAATTTAGTGTTTGTTTGTTTTTGTAATTTAGTGTTTGTTTGTTTTTGTAATTTAGTTTAGTTTAATTTATTGTATTTAATTGTAGATAGTTTAGTTAATTAATTTATTGATAGTGTAGTGTTAGGTTTAATTGTAACTTAGGTTAGGATTTATTTTACAGGTAATTTTGTAATTATTTTAACTAGGTAGCTATTAAATAGTTATTAACTATTTAATAGCTATTGTACCTAGTTAAAATAAATACAAAGTTGCCAGTAAAATAAATATAAATCCTAAAATAGCTACAATATAATTATTCGTTATATTGTAGCTATATTAGGGTTTATTTTACAGGTAAGTATTTAGCTTTAAAGAGGATTCATTTATTTAATAAGAGTTAATTTATTTAGTTAGATAAAAATTATATTTAACTTAGGGGGGTGTTAGTGTTAGGGTTAGACTTAGCTTTAGGGGTTAATACATTTATTAGAGTAGCGGCGAGGTCCGGTCGGCAGATTAGGGGTTAATAAGTAAAGGTAAGTAGCGGCGATGTTAGGGAGGGCAGATTAGGGGTTAATACTATTTATTATAGGGTTTTTGAGGTGGGAGTGAGGCGGTTTAGGGGTTAATACATTTATTATAGTGGCAGCGAGGTCCGGTCGGCAGATTAGGGGTTAATAAGTGTAGGTAGGTAGCGGCGACGTTGGGGGGGGAGATAAGGGGGTAATAAACATAATATAGGGGTCGGCGGTGTTAGGTGCAGCAGATTAGGGGTACATAGGGATAATGTAGGTTGCGGCGGTGTACGGAGCGGCAGATTAGGGGTTAATAATAATATGCAGGTGTCAGCGATAGCGGGGGCGGCAGATTAGGGGTTAATAAGTGTAAGGTTAGGGGTGTTTAGACTCGGGGTTCATGTTAGGGTGTTAGGTGCAGACTTAGGAAGTGTTTCCCCATAGGAAACAATGGGGCTGCGTTAGGAGCTGAACGCTGCTTTTTTGCAGGTGTTAGGTTTTTTTTCAGCTCAAACTGCCCCATTGTTTCCTATGGGGATATCGTGCACGAGCACGTTTTTGAAGCTGGCCGCGTCCGTAAGCAACGCTGGTATTTATAGTTGCAGTGGAGGTAAATATGCCTGTACGCTCCCTTTTTGGAGCCTAACGCAGCCCTTCAGAGAACTCTAAATACCAGCGTTGTTTAAAAGGTGCGGGGGGGGGGGAAACACGCGTAGCTAACGCACCCCTTCTAACGCAAAACTCTAAATCTAGGTGATAGTGTTAGTATTTCTGATGCAGAACTGTGCAGGGATCTTTTTTCAGAGAGTGATAGGTAGCACATTTGCCTCAGCACCAGTATCCAGTTTAAAGTTAATGGGTGCCCCATTGATTTGCGCTTCAGAGAACCATGCAGAATGTTTTAGTTCTTGTCTTACATCTTTCAATATTGCTCCTATAAATAAAGTCTCAACTGTTTTTATTCTGTCACACTCCTGGCCCTGTGATTTACAGCATTTTGCAAAATGATTCCTTTTGTGACAAGTGTAACAAACACACCCAAATGCCGGGCATCTTTGAGGTGGGTGTACCCCGTCACACTTAGGGCACACATTCCTTTTTTGCTCAGACCTTGCACTAGAGTGAGGTTTGTTCTTGCTGCCTCTAGTAGACTCTGCTTGGCTAGTGAGTGTGGGTTTGTACTGTAAAGCATAAATAGTCTGGTAGGAACTTGCTTGTGTGTTTGCATCCATAACCTGAACCTGGGATTTAGTAGCTTCAGCAGCCTGACATATCTCCACTGCCTTTTGTAGTGTAAGGTCAGCCACTCTGAGCAAACATTCTTTAAGTCTGTTATCTGTAACACTGAATACTAATTTGTCTCTTAACATGTCATCAAGTATTGCACCAAACTCACAATCTCTGGCTTTTAGTCTGAGTTCTGTCATATACCTTTCAATGCCCTGACCCTCATAATATGAATGTGACCAAAACTGATGTTGCTCAAACACAACATTTTTCTTTGGAGTACAATGCTCCCTGAACAAAGCCAGTACTGAGTCTAAGGTTCTTTCAGCAGGCAGGGCTGGTTCCAATGTGTTGTAAATATCTTGGCCTTCTCCACCCAAAACATGCAGGGCTATGGCAATCTGAGTTATCTGCTCTTTTTTATAAAGTTCAACTGCCTCAGCATAAATTAAAAATCTTTGCTACCGTCTTCTCCCGTTTTCATTTACATTTCCTGTGAATTGCAGAGGGTCTGGTGCTCTGAACATCTCCATGCTGATGCTAGAGAAACTGTGAATAAAGTCCTTGTTACAATCTCTTTACTAAGACAAGTGACTTTTTCAGCACTTCTGACACCATGTCATGTTTCTTGTGTGGGTATTTAGCAGTATGAATAAGCACTACTTGATAGTAGGTACACAGAGCAGGTCTTTATTCAGCTCAGATGTAAGCAACAACACTAACTGAACTAACTTAGAAAACTAAAGGGACAGTCTACACCAGAATTTTTATTGTTTTAAAAGATAGATAATCCCTTTATTACCCATTTCCCAGTTTTGCATAACCAACACAGTTATAAAAATATACTTTTAACCTCTGTGATTATCTTGTATCTAATCCTCTGCAAACTGCCCCTTTTTCAGTTCTTTTGACAGACTTGCAGTCTAGCCAATCAGTGCCTGCTCCCAGATAATTTCACGTGCAGGAGCACAGTGTTATCTATATGAAATACGTGAACTAACACCCTCTAGTGGTAAAAAACTGTTAAAATGCAATCTGAAAAGAGGTGGCCTTCAAGGTCTAAGAAATTAGCATATGAACCTCCTAGGTTAAGCTTTCATCTAAGAATACCAAGAGCACAAAGCAAAATTGGTGATAAAAGTAAATTGGAAAATTGTTTAAAATTATATGCTCTATCTGAATCATGAAAGTTTATTTTGGCCTAGACTGTCCCTTAACATAAAAAGATGGCTGCTGATCATAGAGTTCCCTCCCAGCTGCAGAGTGTCTTTTCTTAAAGTAACAGTATACCACACCCTTATTTATATAAATTGGCAAAACTACCACTACACTCTCTGCTGCTAATACCTCTTCCTATACAATCAAGCATCCTAATTGACTGCATTGTTTACAAGACTTCAAATCACCTGAAATAATAATACATAGGTCTTGTTCCTCTTTTATCAATGTTAGTAAAGTGTCATTTATTAAAAAATGGCCTTTTTAGCTTTTGTATCCTAAATGCAGGAAGTCCTACATTATTGTATTACATTTTACATCCAATTACTTTAGTCCGATCTTTCAGTTTTTTTTAGTGTCACTGCTGATTTGAAATACCCCTCCTGCCACATGAAAAATTACAAAAGGGACTTCCAAAAGGCTAAGGCTGATTAATAATTTAATGTAAAAAGTCATATAAAAATCAGTGTAAAAAAGCCTTTTCTGAAAGATTGGAACACTACTAATTATTCTTAATTCAAAGGCCTAGATTTAATGACACTCGTGAGGTTGTCATTGTAAAGGTGAGATCATGTTAGAAATTATTTGAGCATTAGGGGACATTTGTGCTATTAACATCTATAGTTGTATACAATACAAAATACATTATATCTTGTACAAAGACGAACCTGTAGACATGCGGAAAAACAATAATTACAATTACTACACTTAGGAAATGTGTTTTCTATGGAAAATAGCCTCAATGAAAAGAACTAAAACCCCTCAAGGGGATGGCTGTTGGTGTCCTGGGGTATTCTAGTGGTATGGTCCAGATTTTTCACCTACATTTAAGCCCAACATGTGGAACTCATAAAGATTCTATTGCACTTGTGAAGTATCCCATCATGCATCTGTGTCTTGTTATTTCAAAATTAACAAGGTTGTCTTGATTTTTTCTTTTATTTATCTAAAAAAAATTAAAGTTTTCTTTTTTGCATATGTGGACTGTATTATATTCTATGGACCATCTAATGAGATAGATGATGCTATAATGATTATAAAGGAGAGTGACTCACAATTAATGGATGTGGCAAGAGGTGGGTACAAATGTTTATGAACTCTGCAATTTTTTAGTTACTATGTTGCATTGAGTTTTTTCCACATGATGTTCATTTCAGGAATGGGTTGTGTTGAATGTAGACCATTGTTTTTCACATGTTTTTTGTTGTGTGAAGGAATAAAAAAATCATAGAAAGCCAATGCAAAAAAAAAATGCTTTTCTAATGGATTTGAATAGGTTTGTATGAGAAAACCCCCAAAAGCATATGCAACCATTTCTGGATTAACTAGGTTGAAAGAGTTAGTTTACAAGTGGCACCCCATATATGCAGACGGGTTAGCACACATATTACAAGTTGAAAGTAAAAAGTGCGAAAGACGATGGGCACTAACTTCAAGACTTCGAATATTGCGACAGTATTAACTTCTCCCCATAGACTTCAGTGGAGCGTGCTATACCGACATGCATTAGACCAACAACCCGAAGGTAGCTATGCATATTTTTCATTCCAATGTTCCTCACATAGAAAAAAAATATATTTTTATTTTTAAACAGATATGTCTATATACATGATTTTTTTAAATGTATATCTATACCTGGGTGTATTTGAAGCAGAAATAGTAAGGTTCTTATGCCACTTTAAAGATCATTAGTTAGGCCTCATCTTGAGTATTGTGTGCAGTTCTGGAGGCCATATCTTCAGAAGGATATTAACAAACTTGAATCTGTGCAAAGGAGGGCTACCAAAATTGTACATGGTCTAAAAAATAAAACTTACCAGGATAGGCTCAATGACCTAAATATGTATAGCTAAGAGGAGAGAAGGAAAAGGGGCGATATGATAGCAACTTTCAAGTACATTAAAGGGCTTAGTAAAACTGAGGCTGTGGGTATTTTACATAAAATGGAAAATTCAAGAACAAGGGGTCATGATCTCAAGCTGAAGGGTAGTAGATTCAGGAGTAATTTGAGGAAGCACTTCTTTACAGAAAGAGTGATTGATTTATGGAATAAACTTCCTCAAGAAGTAGTAATGACAAACATTGTCGGGGACTTTAAAAATGCCCGGGACAAGCATAAGGCTACGGCTATCTTATGAACTAGATACGTTTATACTGTTAGGTAATATCAGGCAGACTTGCTGGGCCTATGGCTCTTATCTGCCGTCAGTATCTATGTTTCTATACCTATATATCTATATGAATATATATATATATATATATATATATATACACTGTATATATATATATATATTTATATATTTAGAAAAATAAAGAACATTTTCTTATAAGTGAAGAGCATTAGAATGTTAAATGTTTACATTAAAAACACAATAAAACATAATACAAAATATTAAAATTGATTAAAAATGATTTTTCATGTTTAAATGTATTTGAATAAGCTTCAAAGTGTATATATGTGTATACGTGTGTATGTGTGTGTTTATATATGTGTGTGTGTGTGTGTATATATCTATAGATAGATAGAAAGAAAGATAGAAAGATAGATATAGATAGATGATAGATAGATAGATAGATAGATAGATAGATAGATAGATAGATACACACAGTAACCCTTTCCAGTCAAATACCTTGTCAAATCATATACCTTTTAACCCTTATAAAAAAAAATAATATTTATATGAATTTTTTTTTTATCAGGAAGTGTATTTATGAGTGTAGTTGCTTATTTTAATGTATTTAAGTTGTGTTTGTTGCAACTTTTTAACCCTTACACGCTAGGTCTGCAGACACGGTAATCTGTTGAGCATTCTAGTGCACCTTTTTACTTTCAACTTGTAATATATGCGCTATATAGTGCAGTTGTGATATTGCCTAGAGCATCCTGCGCTAACAATAGCGGGACACTTAGTCCTACTCCTAAATATATTAGTGCCTTGAATTTTCCAAAGCAATATGTAGTCACAATATTCTTCTTATAAATGTCAAATTACATTTTGTTACAGCTATTTTATTTTTTTATAGATGTGGTAATAGTTTGTACAGTATTCTGTTCCAAATATCACAATCAAGAAAGTATTTTACTTGCAAAAATAACCACAAATTGTCCTCAATTTTAATTCACATTTATTGAAAATCAAATGTTTGTGAATAACCTAGATGTTTTACTGTACAACGAGTAAAAAAAACAAAACACTTTTATGGAAAATCTTAAACCTTGCAAACAATTTGCTTTGATGAACTGTTATGTGCTTTTTCATAAATAAAATCACTTTGGCCTAAAGACCTGCTGTCAGGTATGGAAAATAGTTCCATTCCCTTAAAATTAATGGGACTGCGTTTTCTCCGTCATAGGGAAGTGACTATACAGCTTATTTAATAAGGATCTAAGTATAAATACCCCTCTTAGCATTCTGAATTTAGTGAACCATACATTTCCAATAGAAAAGCATAACCAGTGATCATATCAACCATAACTTAACATATACATTTATCAAAATGATTTCCCATCTGAAATGTTTAGCCATTCATTCTCATTCAGAATCAGTAATATAAAACAAGTCTTTCCATTTATTATTTTAAATTGTTCTTTCCATCCCTTGTGAATCCAGCAAATGATGCTTTACACTGTGTCGAAAGATAATGCATTTGCCATGCTACTGATATTTGATATTTTGTCTTTAATAAACAGAGCAAAATAAAAATATATATATATATATATTATATTTGACTCACCATCTTACTAAAAATAAAACATTATTAATAACCTGATATTTTTTTATACTCCTTTGTTATAGATCAGTTACCTACAAAATATATCTCCACCTTTAACAGAAGATCAATTTGTTTTCTGAAGACGTGAAGCACAAATCCAATGTTACATAATCAGAAGAGAACAACATCTTTCAGGAAAAAAAAGTATCATCATGGAAAATAAAACTGCAAATTTCAAAGGCATATAATTCCACACCGTCGAGGACAATAACACACCATAGGAAACAGCAGGGAGGGGCTAAATAGAAAACTCATTCGTAGTGTTCCCATTTGGAGATTATTATATTTTGATATACGGATATTGGACCCTGTAGGAGTGCCCTTTTTCATCTAAAATAAGCACTCCATTTATTCCTAGAGTCACTAAGGCTAGTGAATTTTAATAGTTATAGATCTTAAATAGTATGTGGGAAATTGTTATTTTCATTACAAATACAGCACGAGATCAAGCCCAAGGGTATCCTCTTAATTTCATGATATATGTTTTTTTTCCTCAATCTAATAAAGAGACAACTGGCCTATTGCTCCCTGAGGTGGGTCTACATAAAATATATATTGTAAACTAGAAAACAAAAGAACAGGCTTTTGCTAATGAGCTTGCTTAAAGCTTTTTATATATAACTAACTTTCCTGAGTTTAATGTTACGTTTATACAGAACCACAATTAGTTTAGCAAGCCCATATACTTTCCAAATTAACTCAGACATTGTAATGCTATACAGTACAGGTATTTTAAATTATGAAGAGCTAGTTGACTTATACTATTGTTTCCTATTTTCTTTTTACACATTTCACAATCTTCCGCAGGGGTTCCAGTAAAAAATAAATTATATATATGTATGTATATATATATATACAGTATATATATTCCATATAGACTAAGTTTTATAAACTGTGAGCACTAAAAACGTAATGTTCACTTAATCAGATAAAACTGGCCAGGTCATCATGCAATGCTTTTAAAAACATCTCTGATTATCAAGCCCATGAAAGATTCTTGATGATTAATTTGGTGAGATCACATTGTTTAACTGAAATGTATGAAAATTACATCTTCAGATTGCTTCTTTTCAGCAGATGTACTGGCAACAAATGTTCTTGTATAATAATGTCATTCTAATTATTATAGATGTACAAATGTATTAGGAACACATAAAATATGTTACATTTTTAACTTTTCTTTTGATCTCATGAAAATATCCACAGTTCTTGCAAAAAAAATTAAGGGAAAGTACATTACTGATTAAATCACCAGGACATTGTTTTTGCATCACAGAATTATGCAACTAATTTATAAATGTGATTCATAAAGGAGGTTTTTTAGAAGGTAACGGCTAGATTTAGAGTTTTGTCGGTAAGGACCCGCGTAGCTAACGCTGGCTTTTTTCTGGCCGCACCATAAAAATAACTCTGGTATTGAGAGTCCACATAAAGGCTGCGTTAGGCTCCAAAAAAGGAGCGTAGAGCATATTTAACGCCACTGCAACTCTCGATACCAGAGTTGCTTACGGACGCGGCCAGCCTCAAAAACGTGCTCGTGCACGATTCCCCCATAGGAAACAATGGGGCTGTTTGAGCTGAAAAAAAACCTAACACCTGCAAAAAAGCCGCGTTCAGCTCCTAACGCAGCCCCATTGTTTGCTATGGGGAAACACTTCCTACGTCTGCACCTAACACTCTAACATGTACCCCGAGTCTAAACACCCCTAACCTTACACTTATTAACCCCTAATCTGCCGCTCCGTAAACCGCCGCTACTTACATTATCCCTATGTACCCCTAATCTGCTGCCCCTAACACCGCCGACACCTATATTATATTTATTAACCCCTAATCTGCCCCCCACAACGTCGCCTCCACCTGCCTACACTTATTAACCCCTAATCTGCTGACCGGACCTGAGCGCTACTATAATAAAGTTATTAACCCCTAATCCGCCTCACTAACCCTATAATAAATAGTATTAACCCCTAATCTGCCCTCCCTAACATCGCCAACACCTAAATTCAATTATTAACCCCTAATCTGCCAACTGGAGCTCACCGCTATTCTAATAAATGTATTAACCCCTAAAGCTAAGTCTAACCCTAACACTAACACCCCCCTAAGTTAAATATAATTTACATCTAACGAAATTAATTATCTCTTATTAAATAGATTATTCCTATTTAAAGCTAAATACTTACCTGTAAAATAAATCCTAATATAGCTACACTATAAATTATAATTATATTATAGCTATTTTAGGATTAATATTTATTTTACAGGTAACTTTGTAATTATTTTAACCAGGTACAATAGCTATTAAATAGTTAATAACTATTTAATAGTTACCTAGTTAAAATAATAACAAAATTACCTGTAAAATAAATCCTAACCTAAGTTACAATTAAACCTAACACTACACTATCATTAAATTAATTAAATAAAATATCTACAATTACCTACAATTAAACCTAACACTACACTATCAATACATTAATTAAATACAATATCTACAAATAACTACAATGAAATAAACTAACTAAAGTACAAAAAATAAAAAAGAACTAAGTTACAAAAAATAAAAAAATATTTACAAACATAAGGAAAATCTTACAACAATTTTAAACTAATTACACCTACTCTAAGCCCCCTAATAAAATAACAAAGCCCCCCAAAATAAAAAATGCCCTACCCTATTCTAAATTACTAAAGTTCAAAGCTCTTTTACCTTACCAGCCCTGAACAGGGCCCTTTGCGGGGCATGCCCCAAAGAATTCAGCTCTTTTGCCTGTAAAAAAAAACATACAATACCCCCCAACATTACAACCCACCACCCACATACCCCTAATCTAACCCAAACCCCCCTTAAATAAACCTAACACTAAGCCCCTGAAGATCATCCTACCTTGTCTTCACCATACCAGGTTCACCGATCCGTCCTGGCTCCAAAATCTTCATCCAACCCAAGCGGGGGCTGGCGATCCATCATCCGGCGGCTGAAGAGGTCCAGAAGAGGCTCCAAAGTCTTCATCCTATCCGGGAAGAAGAGTAGATCCGGACCGGCAACCATCATCTTCCAAGCGGCATCTTCTATCTTCATCCGATGAGGACCGGCTCCATCCTGAAGACCTCCACCACGGACCCATCTTCATCCGGCGACGTCCACCTGAAGAATGACGGTTCCTTTAAGGGACGTCATCCAAGATGGCGTCCCTCGAATTCCGATTGGCTGATAGGATTCCATCAGCCAATCAGAATATTCCTACCTTAATTCCGATTGGCTGATAGAATCCTATCAGCCAATCGGAATTCGAGGGACGCCATCTTGGATGACGTCCCTTAAAGGAACCGTCATTCTTCAGTTGGACGTCGCCGGATGAAGATGGGTCATTTCAAATAATCACAGGCTTTACCGCTACCTTAAAAACAGTTATATAAAGACAGTTTGAAAATTTGTGTCACAGACCACTGGGGCATCCTTAGTTTCCAAAGCACCCTTGTATTATTCTAAAGAGGGTGATAGACAAGGGCTAAATTCCAAATTTTAAAGCCATTTTGTTCTTCTATAAAATGTATTTATAGGGCTCCATGTACTACTCTGTTGATCCGCTTGCCCGTATGTATCATGACACACTCATCAGAGTGTGTAATGCCCGCCCCTTCATTCACATTACGCGACTGAAGGGGCTGTCAATCACTGAGAGCGAGCTCTCTGTGATTTTCCCTCGCCACCTCAGAGGTGGCGTAGGGTGTAAGAAGCAGCGGTCTAATGACCGCTGCTTCTTACATTGCGGGAAGCAGGAACGCATATATAAAATCTAGTTTTATTTCAGACTATAAAACATTGCACAAAGAATACCGCAAATAAACCTTGCACTATATTCATAGATATAAATCGACTTCTTCACTGATCAGTATTCATTGTGTAGCATGTAGCAATGTCAAGGTCCTGTAATTCTGTAGGAAACCCTCCATCCTCTCTGGACAAGGGGGAACAATTTTTAGAGATAAACTGCACTACATATTTGCTTATTTCCCATGGTATTCAGTGTTGATGAAATACCTAAGTAGGTATCTGGAGCACTACATGACAGAAAATAATGCTGCCATCTAGTGCTCTTGCAAATGAATAACATTCTTGCAAAACTGCTGCCATATAGTGTTCCAGACACGTGCACGCTCCTGAGCTTATATCCCTGCTTTTTTATAAAAGATACTAAGAGAACAAAGCAAATTTGATAATAGAAGTACATTAGAAAGTTGTTTGAAATCCCATGCTCTATCTGAATCATGAAAAAAACATTTTGGGCCAGATTATACAAGAAGAGTGCAAAATATAGCTTTTGCGAGGGCGATATTTGCGCTCCACTTTGTAATACCAGCGCTTGCAAATGTTGCGTTCGCATGGCACGGAAGCATTGTGCTCACAAGAGCGCGTTTCAATAGTCTCCAATGGGATCCTCGTTCTCATGCTGTGTCATGAGAACCTAGAACAGCGAATATATATATGAATATAGACATACTGTATATATGTATTTATGTGTTTATATGTGTATATACACATATAAACACATAAATATATACAGTATGTATATACAGTACATATTTACAGGGAACACAAAGTTCCCCATAGACCGCAATGTAAAGGCACTTTTCAGTGCAGTTTTTTTTTTTTCTAACGCACCCAACATTTTTAACCCCTAAAACTGCCTAGTGCAGTAGTTTTTTATGGAAAAAAATGCTACTTTTTCATACAAAACAAAAGGCTAGATTACGAGTTTTGCGGTAAGCTGAAAAAGCAGTGTTAACAGGTCCCAACGCTGCTTTTTCACTACCGCTGCTATTACGAACCTTGCAGGTTTAGGGGCACCGCACACTTCTTTGGCCTTACCGCAAACCGACTTACGTAAACTTCGTAAATCCTTTTTTCTATGGGACCTCCATAGCGCCGGTATTACGAGTCTGTCCTGGGAGGCTAAAAAGTGAGTGGTACACCCTCTACCTCCAAGATTCCTAACGCATTCTAAAGTCAGTAGTTATGAGTTTTACACTACAACGCCGTAGCATAAAACTCATAACTAAAGTGCTAAAAAGTACACTAACACCCATAAACTACCTATTAACCCCTAAACCAAGGCCCTTCTGCATCGCAAACACTATAATAACATTTTTAACCCCTAATCTGTCGCTATGGACATCGCCGCCACTAGAATAAACATATTAACCCCTAAAACGCGCACTCCAGCCTTGCAAACACTAGTTAAATATTATTAACCCTTAATCTGCCGCCCCTAACATCGCAGCCACCTACATTATACTTATTAACCCCTAATATTTTGCTCCGGACATCGCCGCAACCTACATTATATTTATTAACCCCTAATCTGCTGCCCCCAACATCGCCCCCACCTACCTACATTTATTAACCCCTAATCTGCCGTCCCCAACGTTGCCACCACGATTCTAAATGTATTAACCCTTTAAACCTAAGTCTAACCCTAACACCCCCTAACTTAAATATAATTTAAATAAATCTAAATAAAATTCCTATCATTAACTAAATTATTCCTATTTAAAACTAAACACTTCACCTATAAAATAAACCCTAAGATAGCTACAATATAACTAATAGTTACATTGTAGCTAGCTTAGGGTTTATTTTTATTTTACAGGCAAGTTTGTATTTATTTTAACTAGGTAGAATAGTTATTAAATAGTTATTAACTATTTAATAACTACCTAGCTAAAATAAATACAAATTTACCTGAAAAATAAAACCTAACCTAATTTACACTAACACCTATCACTATCACGTTTGAAGAGGATGCTCCGCGCAGGATGTCTTGAAGATGGAGCCACTCCGCGTCGGAAGGATGAAGATAGAAGGTGCCGCCTGGATGAAGACTTCTGCCCATCTGGAGGACCACTTCTGTATAAATATCTTGTAATTTGTTTTCTATTTTCTGTAATTTAGTGGGGGGTTTTGTGATTTAGCTAATTTAATTTAATTTATTTAATTTATTTAATGTAGGTAATTGATTTAATTGTAGTGTAGTGTTAGGTGTTAGTGTAACTTAGGTTAGGTTTTATTTTACAGGTAAATTTTTCTTTATTTTAGCTAGGTAGTTATTAAATAGTTAATAACTATTTAACAACTATTCTACCTAGTTAAAATAAATACAAACTTGCCTGTAAAATAAAAATAAACCCTAAACTAGCTATAATGTAACTATTCGTTATATTGTAGCTATTTTAGGGTTTATTTTATAGGTAAGTATTTAGTTTTAAATAGGAATAATTTAGATAATAATTGTAGATTTTATTTAGATTTATTTAATTTTTTTGTAAATTAGGGGGGGTTAGGGTTAGACTTAGGTTTAGGGGTTAATAAATTTAGAATAGTGGCTGCGACGTTGGGGACGGCAGATTAGGGGTTAATAAGTGTAGGTAGGTTGCGGCGACATTGGGGAGGGCAGATTAGGGGTCAATAAATATAATGTAGGTGGCGGCGATGTTGGGGGCAGCAGATTAGGGGTTGATAAATATAATGTAGGTGGCGGCGATGTTGGGGGCAGCAGATTAGGGGTTAATAAATATAATGTTGGTGGCGGCGATGTCCGGAGCGGCAGATTAGGGGTTAATAAGTATAATGTAGGTGTCGGCGATGTCGGGGGTGGCAGATTAGGGGTTAATAAGTGTAAGATTAGGGATGTTTAGACTCGGGGCTCATGTTAGGGTGTTAGGTAGCACCGCATAGCTCATAATGCAAAACTCGTAATCTGGCCGTAAGACACTTTATTTTGGGTTATTTGGGGCACTTTTAGAAAATGAAACAGAGATCTGTCTCTGGTTAATTTTCTAAGCGCTAATTGCTACTGCAAGCTCACGGTAGCAATAACCAGCCACCTGTAATGGCTGGTTATTTATCGCACGCCCGCAAAAATGGGCAAATTACCGATAAAATAGCGCTACACTTGTAAACTGGCCCTAAACAGTTTAAGCAAATACATTCAATTTTGCTAGCTTCTTCTGTAATTTACCTCTGAAAATAATATAATTTTTTTTATTACAGTGCCACTCCCACCACATTTAACCCTTTAAAACGGCTTGTTGTAGTTATTTTTTATTTTAAAAGAAATGTTAATAAAAAAGTAAAGCATATTTAATTTTGGGGGCAATTGGGGCACTTTTAAAAATTAAACAGAGATCTGATCTTTTTTTTGTGCAAATTGCTTCCGCGAGCTCAAAATAGCAATAACTTGTAATGGCAAATTTACGGGCACACAATAAATTAGCGCTCTACTTGTAATCTAGACCTTTGTGTTTTTTGTCCCTTTAATATCGCTTAAATATTTTTTGGTAGATCAAATAATGGAAAACAATAAGAAAATTAGACCCTTTTTATTTGCTTCAATAAAAATATATTTTTTATGTATATGTGATAATTATTATAGTTATTTTACAAGACATCTGGGTAAATGATAATTACTTAAATGTAATTATTCATTAACGTGCAATATTGCTGATCAACATAGTTTCCAAATCTTCAATTGGCTCGGCATAAATATGATAATAGTATTTTCCCCAAGTGGTAAAATCATCAGCAGTACACAAATGTGTGAAATTCCCAGCAGTCAAAGGATAAATGTGACCTAGACCGCAATAGGCACATTCATAAACATTAACGTATGTTTCATTAGGGATTATTTTCTAAGCACATCTTTAGCAGTTCTATAAGGGTGAACATTGCTGTGTTACAAAAACGCTAGTGTTCTATCTCAGATTGAAAGGCTGATTTTTAGTCATTTTTTTAGCTGAGCAACAAAATATAAAGCAGCTTATTAAAATGTGAAGCTTACCAAAGTAATCATCTCACTATGAATGTGTTTGGAATTTGAACTCTTTTACAAAGTGCTTCTCTCCTTTAGTTCTTCTACCAATTATATTGCAGAAGCACTGGTCCAACTCTAATCACCTGCAAACCTCCTATTTAATAGCAAAAAAAATAAAAAAGTAATGCTAGCAGTGCACCGAGTCTGCTTTTCAGTTGACATAAAAACTAAGATATAACTGATTTTTTTTTTGTAAATTATGTTCCAATTTTTTTTTTTAGAGTTTTGCAGCAAAATGTAAGAATTAAACATACTAGATGCATAAGAAAAAGTTTGATGTTTCAAGATAGAATTTAATTTTTAATCTAATCTATACAGAATTGTACAGATGTTTTCAAAAGTAATTGTGTGATACATTCTAGCAGCGCTAAAAGTTACTGTCCTAATACTTTCTGAAGGTTTGTTAATTTATTTATATTATCTAATTTGCTTAATTCTCTTGGTATCCTTTGTTGAAAAGCATACCTCGGTAGGTACAGGTGAGACAATGCACTACAGGGAGCTAGCTGGGGATTGGTGGCTGCATTATGTGCCTTTTGTCATTGGCACACTTGAGTTGTTCATCCAGCTCTCAGTAGTGCATTAATGTTCCTTTAACAAAGAATAATAAGAGAATGAAGCAAATTTGAAAATACAAGTTGACTAAATTGTATGCTCTATCTAAATCATAAAAGAAAAATGTTGGTTTTCATGTCCCTTTAAAGGGGCAGTCTAGTCCAAAATAAACTTTCATGATTCAGATAGAGATTGTAATTTTAAACAATTTTCCAATTTACTTTTATCACCAATTTTGCTTTGTTCTTTTGGTATTCTTAGTTGAAAGCTAAACCTAGGAGGTTCATATGCTAATTTCTAATCCCTTGAAGGCCGCCTCTTCTCTCAGGGCATTTTGACAGTTTTTCACAACTAGAGGGTGTTAGTTCATTTATGTCATATAGATAACACTGTGCTCACGCACGTGCAGTTCAGGTGAGCCAGCTCTGATTGGCTAAAATGGATGTCTGTCAAAAAAACTGAAATAAGAGGGCAGTTTGCAGAGGCTTAGATGCAAGGAAATTACAGAGGCAAAAAAGTGTATTTATATAACTGTGTTGGTTGTGCAAAACTAGGGAATGTGTAATAAAGGCATTATCTATCTTTTTAAACAATAAAAATTCTGGTGTAGACTGTCCCTTTAATGTATTTTGTCATATAAATGTTATACATATGCTATGTTTTTTCTTGAAACAGTTCCTACGATTCAGGAACAAAACGTACGTAGAGAATAAGATATTCTTTACTTTTTCCCCTGTGAAGCTTTGACGTTTTTTGAAGCACTCATCTAACGCCAGTACAGCTGAGGGTGGTGTACGCATAATCGCAATACCTCACGGCTTGGCGCTAAGACTCACATCATATTGTGTCTCAGTAGCTGTAGCCGGTTTTGCGTTTTCTGTACATATTTATTTCATATGAAACTCCTGTGCCTCTGTATATATATCAGAGCAGACAATGGCCTCTAGTTATCAAGCCGTCAACCGGAAATATGCTGGAATTCCGCAGCGTATTTCTGGCGGGGCTGATTCGCCTTAGTTATCAACCCATACTGCCCGGCAAAAGTAGAATTTAGTGACGTAAGCTTCGATCCGCCGGACTCAGTCCGACACAGATCGATGCTTGCGTCACTACAGAACGCAAGTTTGGCACAATCTGACTACTTTTGGTAGTTATCAAACTACTACCAGGTACGCTCGCCACTATTCCGGGCCAGCGTACCTGGATTTCAATCCGCCGCCCTGGAGGCGGCGGATCCCATGGGAATAAATGGGAGTCTGATCATAGCGAAAGCTCATGTTCGCTGCTGCCCAATATCCCATTGATTCCTATGGGAGATGTCTGCACCTAACACCCTAACATGTACCCGAGTCTAAACACCCCTAATCTGCCCCCCCATACACCGCTGCAACTAAATAAAGTTATTAACCCCTAAACCGCCGCTCCTGGACCCCGCCACAACTATAATAAACATGTTAACCCCTAAACCGCCGCTCCCGGACCCCGCCGCCACCTACATAATACCAATTAACCCCTATCCTGCCCCCCCTATACCGCCGCCACCTATAATAAATTTATTAACCCCTATCCTGGCCCCCCTACACCGCCGCCACTATAATAAAAGTATTAACCCCTAAACCTAAGTCTAACACTAACCCTAACACCCCCCTAACTTAAATATTAATTAAATAAATCTAAATAATATTACTCTTATTAAATAAATTAATCCTATTTAAAACTAAATACTTACCTGTAAAATAAACCATAAGATAGCTACAATGTAATTAATAATTACATTGTAGCTATTTTAGGATTTATTTTTATTTTACAGGTAACTTTGTATTTATTTTAACTAGGTACAATAGTTATGAAATAGTTATTAACTATTTAATAACTACCTAGCTAAAAGAAATACAAAATTACCTGTAAAACAAAACCTAACCTAAGTTACAATTAAACCTAACACTACACTATCATTAAATTAATTAAATAAATTAACTACAATTACCTACAATTAAATACAATTAAATAAATTAAACTAAATTACAAATAAACAAACACTAAATTACAGAAAAAAAATATTACAAAAATTTTAAACTACTACAAATTACACCTAATCTAAGCCCCCTAATAAAATAAAATTAAAAAATAATAATAAAAGTCCCTACCCTATTCTACATTACAAAGTAATCAGCTCTTTTACCAGCCCTTTAAAGGGCTTTTTGCGGGGCATTGCCCCAAAGTAATCAGCTCTTTTACCTGTAAAAAAAAATACAACCCCCCCAACATTAAAATCCACCACCCACATACCCCTACTCTAACCCACCCAAATCCCCCTTAAATAAACCTAACACTACCCCCCTGAAGATCTCCCTACCTTGAGTCATCTTCACCCAGCCGGGCCGAAGTCTTCATCTGATGGGGCCGAAGAGGACATCCAGACCGGCAGAAGTCTTCATCCTATCTGGGCAGAAGAGGACATCCGGACCGGCAGACATCTTCATCCAAGCGGCATCTTCTATCTTCATCCATCCGACGAGGAGCGGCTCCACCTTCAAGACCTCTGGCGCGGAGCATCCTTCCTGGCCGACGGACTAACGATGAATGCCTGGTCCTTTAAATGACATCATCCAAGATGGCGTCCCTCGAATTCCGATTGGCTGATAGGATTCTATCAGCCAATCGGAATTAAGGTAGGAAAAATCTGATTGACTGATGCAATCAGCCAATCAGATTGAAATTTAATCCGATTGGCTCATTGGATCAGCCAATCGGATTGAGCTTCAATCTTATTGGCTAATTGCATCAGCCAATCAGATTTTTCCTACCTTAATTCTGATTGGCTGATAGAATCCTATCAGCCAATCGGAATTCGATGGATGCCATCTTGGATGACGTCATTTAAAGGACCAGGCATTCGTCGTTAGTCCGTCGGCCAGGAAGGATGCTCCGCGCCGGAGATCTTGAAGATGGAGCCGCTCCCCATCGAATGGATGAAGATAGAAGATGATGCTTGGATGAAGATGTCTGCCGGTCCGGATGTTCTCTTCTGCCCGGATAGGATGAAGACTTCTGCCGGTCGGGATGTCCTCTTTGGCACCATCGGATGAAGACTTCGGCCCGGCTGGGTGAAGACGACTCAAGGTAGGGAGATCTTCAGGGGGGTATTGTTAGGTTTAGTTAAGGGGGTTTGGGTGGGTTATAGTAGGGGTATGTGGGTGGTGGGTTTTAATGTTGGGGGGTTGTATTTTTTTTACAGGTAAAAGAGCTGATTACTTTGGGGCAATGCCCCGCAAAAAGCCCTTTTAAGGCCTGGTAAAAGAGCTGATTACTTTGTAATGTAGAATAGGGTAGGGACTTTTATTATTTTGTTTTTTTTTTTATTTTATTAGGGGTCTTAGATTAGGTGTAATTAGTTTAAAATTCTTGTAATTTTTTTTCTGTAATTTAGTTTATTTTACAGGTAAGTATTTAGTTTTAAATAGGATTAATTTATTTAATAAGAGTAATATTATTTAGATTTATTTAATTAATATTTAAGTTAAGGGGGTGTTAGGGTTAGTGTTAGACTTAGGTTTAGGGGTTAATAATTTTATTATAGTGGTGGCGGTGTGGGGGGGGGGCAGGATAGGGGTTAATAAATTTATTATAGGTGGCGGCGGTATAGGGGGGGCAGGATAGGGGTTAAAAGGTATTATGTAGGTGGCGGCAGGGTCCGGGAGCGGCGGATTAGGGGTTCACATATTTATTATAGTTGCGGCGGGGTCCGGGAGCGGCAGTTTAGGGGTTAACATATTTATTATGGTTGCGGCTGGGTCCGGGAGTGGCAGTTTAGGGGTTAACATATTTATTATAGTTGTGGCGGGGTCCGGGAGCGGTGGTTTAGGGGTTAACATATTTATTATAGTTGCGGCTGGGTCCGGGAGCAACGGTTTAGGGGTTAACATATTTATTATAGTTGTGGCGGGGTCTAGGAGCGGTGGTTTAGGGGTTAATAACTTTATTTAGTTGCGGGGGGCTCCAGGGGCGCCGGTATAGGGGGTAAAACAGTATAGAATAGTGTGACTGCTTAGTGACAGGGGTATCAATAAAGCTGTAAAAAAGCCGAAGAGCAGCGAGATTGATGATTGATAACTGTCACAGTCCGCTGCTCATCGCCCCGTACTGGGTGTGAGGCTTTTTGACAGCTTTATTGATAACTTTGGCGAGCATATTCAGGTCCGTGGCGGTGATGGTAGGCGAACTTAGGCGAGCGTATTGGGCCGGCGAATGCAGGTAAGTAGACGGCTTCATAACTAGAGGCCATAGTCTTCTTACACTGCATCATATGAACTTTCGTTTGGATCTTTCGGTGTTTACTGAAATGCCTGCTGAAACGCTTGTTTTTAACGTACATCCTGTGAGTAGTCTATATATGCATATGGGGCTGTGTTATTTAAGTTGTTTAATCTGCACTTAGATTCGTGCTGCACTTCACTTATTTTTCCTTTCTAGTTCATGTGCATTGTTTGTGATCAACAACCAAGAGTAGCAAGACTTCACGGAACTTTGGGAAATTTTCACAATTCCAAAAGCAGATTACCTGACACCCAACCTAAACAGATTTGACCATATATTATCTGTACAGGTCTCAGGGTCCTGGATTCCTGTTTTATTTATCAAGGACGGTACACAAAAAGACGGTATTGCATATACTGATTCAGTGTCACTTGGTATATTTCTACCAAGATCTTTTACTATTAAGATTTTTTACTATTATTATTTTTATTAAGATTGTTTCTTATATATTTTGTTTATTATATATCTTGTTCCTTTTTTATTTTTATCCTGTTTTTATTTTTATTTGTATATACATCATATTGAATTTCACCTATACAGTTTTGATTGGAAAGAGCAGTGTGCTTTCCAATTTATAAATAAAGGCTTGCAAAGCTGAGGTACTGAGGAGCAGTCTATATAAGGACATATATATATATATATATATATATATATATATATATATATATATATATATATATATATATATATATATATATATATATATATATACAGGGAGTGCAGAATTATTAGGCAAGTTGTATTTTTGAGGATTAATTTTATTATTGAACAACAACCATGTTCTCAATGAACCCAAAAAACTCATTAATATCAAAGCTGAATTTTTTTGGAAGTAGTTTTTAGTTTGTTTTTAGTTTTAGCTATTTTAGGGGGATATCTGTGTGTGCAGGTGACTATTACTGTGCATAATTATTAGGCAACTTAACAAAAAACAAATATATACCCATTTCAATTATTTATTTTTACGAGTGAAACCAATATAACATCTCAACATTCACAAATATACATTTCTGACATTCAAAAACAAAACAAAAACAAATCAGTGACCAATATAGCCACCTTTCTTTGCAAGGACACTCAAAAGCCTGCCATCCATGGATTATGTCAGTGTTTTGAGCTGTTCACCATCAACATTGCGTGCAGCAGCAACCACAGCCTCCCAGACACTGTTCAGAGAGGTGTACTGTTTTCCCTCCTTGTAAATCTCACATTTGATGATGGACCACAGGTTCTCAATGGGGTTCAGATCAGGTGAACAATGAGGCCATGTCATTAGATTTTCTTCTTTTATACCCTTTCTTGCCAGCCACGCTGTGGAGTACTTGGACGCGTGTGATGGAGCATTGTCCTGCATGAAAATCATGTTTTTCTTGAAGGATGCAGACTTCTTCCTGTACCACTGCTTGAAGAAGGTGTCTTCCAGAAACTGGCAGTAGGACTGGGAGTTGAGCTTGACTCCATCCTCAACCCGAAAAGGCCCCACAAGCTCATCTTTGATGATACCAGCCCAAACCAGTACTCCACCTCCACCTTGCTGGCGTCTGAGTCGGACTGGAGCTCTCTGCCCTTTACCAATCCAGCCACGGGCCCATCCATCTGGCCCATCAAGACTCACTCTCATTTCATCAGTCCATAAAACCTTAGAAAAATCAGTCTTGAGATATTTCTTGGCCCAGTCTTGACGTTTCAGCTTGTGTGTCTTGTTCAGTGGTGGTCGTCTTTCAGCCTTTCTTACCTTGGCCATGTCTCTGAGTATTGCACACCTTGTGCTTTTGGGCACTCCAGTGATGTTGCAGCTCTGAAATATGGCCAAACTGGTGGCAAGTGGCATCTTGGCAGCTGCACGCTTGACTTTTCTCAGTTCATGGGCAGTTATTTTGCGCCTTGGTTTTTCCACACGCTTCTTGTGATCCTGTTGACTATTTTGAATGAAACGCTTGATTGTTCGATGATCACGCTTCAGAAGATTTGCAATTTTAAGACTGCTGCATCCCTCTGCAAGATATCTCACTATTTTTTACTTTTTTGAGCCTGTCAAGTCCTTCTTTTGACCCATTTTGCCAAAGGAAAGGAAGTTGCCTAATAATTATGCACACCTGATATAGGGTGTTGATGTCATTAGACCACACCCCTTCTCATTACAGAGATGCACATCACCTAATATGCTTAATTGGTAGTAGGCTTTCGAGCCTATACAGCTTGGAGTAAGACAACATGCATAAAGAGGATGATGTGGTCAAAATACTCATTTGCCTAATAATTCTGCACTCCCTGTATATATATATATATATATATATAAAAAGATACAGAGCACTGCAGTAGTGTTAGACACTTGCTTTAAAGGAAACAGATTTTTACCACAGTATCAACCACTTCTTTAAAAAAAAAAAAAAAAAAAGCTTGGCTAGCAGTAGGGTGGCCATATTGCCACTTTAAAACAGGACACATATCAAAAATACATATGTCAGGGTTCATATGGAACATTATTCAAAACATTTCTTTAAACAGCCCTGATGCATGTATTTTTCATATGTGTCCCTAGCTAGGAGTTTATTCTGATCCGTGTTATGATTTAAGTACACTGTCACTTTAATAAAGAATAATATTAGTATTTACTTACACTTGATATATGCTCTTTTTTTGTCCTTGACTTTGTTGATTAACCCTGTCTAGGATTTGAGTTGAGAATGTATGGTTTTAACAATTTTAATGGAAATGAATAGAAGTCAGGAGTATAAAACTGTCTCTAAATGTCTATATCGCAAACAGCATGTACACTGCCAGCATTACGCACAAAATAATACTAATTAATTAAGACATGACAGACAGATGACACAAAAGCTGGCAAGCATTCCTGTCTGACAATTAGATGTACTAACACAGTGAAAGCAGTATTATAGCACCCCAACAGATTGTGTTATAGCCTGCTGACAAATTGTTGCAGCAATGTAATGTGTGTCGCATAAATGTATTCAAATATTTCAGATTTGCTGTAGTTCTTTATGATATACTTCCGCAAGTGCCTATTTCTTGTCTCATCCATTTTGTTATTGTTGTTTGTGTTTGCTTAATATTTCAAAGTGTGTTTTCTTCAGATCAATTTAAAACCAAATCATTTTGTTTATGGATATTTCAAAGGATTATAACAGATGGCACTCAACAGTCTCTGATCATTATTCTATTTCTTAATCATCTCACACTTTCCTATAATTCAGCTAAACATAATATTCTCCTTTGTTATGTCATTTGCTGTATTCTTCTATGTATTTTAGAGAGCTATAACCCTTTCACACCGGGACTAAATTGTCTACATCGGAACAAAGTTCTGATGTAAACAAATTGAAATCACACGATCGTTAATGCGATTGTGTGATTTCAATGATGGGATTGGGTCAAGGGGGAGTGCCTATGATGCTAGGCATGCCCTTCAGCCCACGATCCAATTTACTGAGCCGCTATGGCTTCAGTACAGCCAAACGGCAAGGACGTTTCATGCCATCCTAACGGCGCTATAACCCAGCACAGTTAGGGCGGCATGGAATGTCGTAACAACGGGAAGGGGTTAAAAATATATATCTGAACTACCCTAAACAAGTGAAAACGTGTTCTCCAACATACACACACACATATATATATATATATATATATATATATATATATATATATATATATATATATATATATATATATATATATATATATATATATATATAAAGAGTGTAGTGGAAAGGGCACTCCTCAGAACAGCAACAACCTGGTGCACTGCTAAATAAACAAACTATAGCAAGTGGTGAAGGGTCCAAACGGATGGGTTCTATATCCAGCAAAAACTTCACACAGCAGGCACAGCAGGAATATATAATCCGTTTAATGTGTAAAATGGTTATTTACACATTAAACGGATTATATATTCCTGCTGTGCCTGCTGTGTGAAGTTTTTGCTGGATACGGAACACATCCGTTTGGATCCTTCACCACTTGCTATTTTATATATATATATATATATATATATATATATATATATATATATATATATATATATATATATATATATATATATATATAATACAATCCTGGAGTTGAATCTGCCCTCCTGGGTCAGCAGCCTGGGTGCAAAAATGAAATGAATATGTTAGTAAACAAATGCTCTCCAAGGTCTTCTTGGTAGTGGGTCATAAACCAATGTTTATTGACGTTTCGGGGTTCACACAGACCCCTTCATCAGAATAAAGAAAAAATGTCACATCACAATCTTAAATAGTGTTACACAAAAAAAGTTACAAAAAAATACAACCACCTGTACTGATCAATTGAGCTCCTGTGTATCACAGTGGAACACATGTCATGTGTTTCACTGATGCCGGAAGTACTGTTACTTCCGGTTATTGAGTGAACTACTATAACTTAGTATATTTTCCGTAATTAAAATGTTGCAATCACTCCAACTCACTCTCCTCTGTGTTAGGTTATACATGAGAATAATGTATTACCTAACACAGAGGAGAGTTAATAATCCCACTTTATAAACTTAAAGGGATGCACTAGAATTTAATTTCAATGGAGTGATTGCAACATTTTCATTTCGGAAAATATACTAAAGCTCTGCTTCAGTATGCCACAGTACATGTTGGCATTCATGGTTCCCTCAATGAACTGTAGCTCCCCAGTGCCGGCAGCACTCATGCAGGCCCAGACCTTGACACTCCAACCCCCATGCTTGACTGTAGGCAAGACACGCTTGTCTTTGTACTCCCCACCTGGTTGCCCCCACACACGCTTGACACCATCTGAACCAAATAAGTTTATCTTGGTCTCATTGGACCGTAGGACAAGGTTCCAGTAATCCATGTCCTTAGTATGTTTGTCTTCAGCAAACTGTTTGCGGGCTTTCTTGTACATCATCTTTAGAAGAGGCTTCTTTCTGGGATGACAGCCAAGCAGACCAATTTGTTGCTGTGTGCGGCGTATGGTCTGAGCACTGACAGGCTGACCCCTACACCCCTTCAGGGGTGTACTCACTTTTGTGAGATACTGTACTGTATGTGTCTATCTTTATGTAAAAGATCTAGCATTGGGACGTCTCCCAAAAAATAATAAAAAAGAAGAAATACCCCCTTAAAGAAATGCCTAGAGATCTCATTCAAATTTTCTTAAAATCTCTATATATAGTAATAATAGAGAAAAAGAAAGAGTTAACTGCTGCAATCCACCTCACAAAAATTAAAAGACACTACTTACCAGAATCCGGTTTCAGTTATCTTGCAGCAATGTTATTGTCCCCAATGTAAAGAAAACAAGTTGTACTTTGCTTGGACCTTGTTTACCTGGTTATACAGTGCACATAATGGGACAAATAACTTATACACTTGACTCAGATCTTTCTTTCACTCCTCACATCCAGGGCCTGATGATCTACAGCTCTCTGTAATGGCGAGATTATTAAAGAATGCTCGTCAGTCCTTCTATTTCCATGGTGGAATGATTCAAACCACTTTTTCTCACTACGGGCGTATACTGCATTTTCATATGTAAAGTGTACAATAAAATTTGTATTTTAAACATCATACAAAACAAATAATTGAACCATTCAAACAAAAATAATCAGGAAAATATTGCATTGTTAAGTAGCATAAAAAAATCGTATAGAAATTATTTACCAAAAATAGTATTTTATTGACATTGTAAAAAATTATGTAAATTAGGGATGGGCGAATGTTTCTAAAAATTCGAAATTCAAAACGAATTGTTATACGTTCATTCGAATTGAATTTCGAATTTTTATATGACATTCTAACATTCTATTTTCGAATTTTTCATTAAAATTCGAAAATATTCATTAGAATAATAGAATGTTTAGCTATGTTTTCATTCAATTTAGAAATGTAATATTCAAATTCGAATGTGACATTCAAATTCGAAATAGTATTTCTAGTCTACAACTGTGTTTAATAAATGTAATATTCGGATTCGAATGGTACATTCGAATGTCCCATTCAAATTTGAAATAGTATTTCTAGTCTAATACTGTGTTTTAAATGTAATATTCAAATTCAAATGTGACATTCAAATTCGAAATAGTATTTCTAGTTTACAACTGTGTTTAATAAATATGATATTCGATTCGAATGTGATATTCGATTCAAATGTGACATTCAAATTCGAAATAGTATTTCTAGTCTAATACTGTGTTTTATAAATGTAATATTCAAATTTGAATGTGATGTTCGATTTGAATGTGATATTCAAATTTGAAATAGTGTTTCTAGTCTACAATTGTGTTTTATAAATGTAATATTCGAATTCGAAAGTGACATTCCAATTCGAATGTGACATTCGAAAACTGTAAATAACATTTGAAAATCGAATTTTTAAGAATATTCGTTCTTATCAACATTCTATTATGTAAATCGAATTTCTACAATAACATTCGTTCTAACATTCGAATTTGAATATAAACACATTCGCCCATCCCTAATCTAAATTACACAGGAATAAATCGTATTAACTATGCTTAGAGTAAATCGTAATTTAAGTACATAGATGTGCAAAAAAAGCAAGAAATTTGTGTAAAATATAAAGCATAATTGTTGTTTTTTTCGTAAAATGGGTGTTTCATGGGCATATATGAAATTGTCTCTCTAATCCAAGAGTAATTCTGTAAAGATTATTGCACTGCAGATCTCACAGTTTTTTTCTTGCCAACTAAAAGGTGGCGAGCTTTTACCAAAACACTCAAAATACTTATAACCCTAATAGACAAACACATGTGTATGAAAATATTTCTTATGGTAAGTTGCCATATGCAGAAAGTAGCATAATAGGATATATATTGCCTGTAGGATTTAATTTTTAATGTGTGCCCACTTCTCACTGCTAACTTCGCTCCACAGTGCGAAGTGTCCCTTTCCATCAAGCTCCATTACTTTCAAAAGGAGACATCTCGCCACTTGCAGGTACTGCCTCTTTTTATGATAATTCCACCAGGGCAGCCCTGTCTGAAAATGTGAGATTTAGATCATTGGGTTCCCAGTATTTGGCCAATTCCTGCCATTTACACCTTAAAAACATCTCCAAAATGTGCCACTTCCTCACAAAAGACACAACTAAGATTTGAATCCACTCTCTCATCATTCCCTGCCTTGACTATTGCAACTCCATCCTCTCTGGTCTCATTAGCTGCCATCTATCTATAATACAATCTATAATAAATACATCTGCCAGGCAGGTCTTCCTTACCCGTCACTCTTCATCTATGGCACCTCTCTGCCAATCCCTTCACTGGCTTCTTCTAGCCTCAAGAATTTAACACAACGTTCTGACTCTGACATTCAAGGCCTTAATAACACTGTTCCTGCCTATATCTCAGACCTCGTCTTCAGATACTCTCCCTCCCGTCTCCTTCATTCTGCTCATGATCTCCTCTTTTGTTATCTCCTCACATTCCCATATAATGGACTTCTCCAGACTGGCCCCTATTTTGTGGAATTCTCTGCCTCGCTCCATGAGACTCTCCCTTGGTTTTCAAAGATTCAAGAGCTCTTCAAAGACTAAAACAGAGAAATAAACTGAAATGTTCAAGTGAAGAGGATACAATGTAGAAAAGTTAAAACGTATCATCTATTAAAGGGACATAAAACTATTTGCTTGGTCACTGCCTCTTACAGCTTCTATATAACTGCTAAATTTTCAAACAGAGATTAGATAAACAGAAAGTCAGATTTGCCCATGCTCAGAACAGGCGGAATGCAACCTAAGTTGCCAAAATATTAGCTTTCTTCTCACCCTAAGGGCAGTCGCTACACTGAGAAGTGCTCATTTTGCAAGAAAACAATTAAGTAGTTTGCTGTTTTTAACACTATCTTTTTATGTTTATATTTACTTTGATTTGACATATTTATTTTTACCAAAGGAGCACTGTTTAATTTCCATGTGATTATTGAATATATGGGGACACGCTGGACTCAAACAGTATAATTATATAGCAGTTAACAAGTGATGGCTCAATTATTGCACAATGAGTTTATAAAACATCAGATTTTATTTATAAACATCTAAAACTCCATTAGAACTAAGATATCGTACACACATTAATTGGGTAAATGATGCATTTCACACCCCTATTCAGCACTTTCCCAAAGATGCTAAACCTTCCTTGTACGTCACTTTTATGTTCTTAATCTCCTCCAATCATGGGTGGCAGCTGTTAAGGTGGTATTACTATTTAAGGTGGTATCATAGTTCTTCTATCTTATACAATAAATATATGCCAACTAAGGTCCATTACCTAAACTCAGAAAAACTATTATTAATTCAGTTAATATAGTTGTATTAATTATTTTTCACACTTTTTGTGTAATTTAAATTTGTACTTTTCTTTTTTCCACTCCACCAAACGGGAGTTACCAGGATCCCAAAACTTACTCAATGACATTCTGCTCAGTGCCTGTATGATCTGTATAGGAGTTATTTATATGTTTCCTTAACTGGCAATAGTCTAGGTAAGTGCTTTTAAACATTTATTTGTATGCTTATTTTTTGACAATGCAGTGCTTACTTACTAAAGTTTAACTTGCGCATGCACAGTATATGTAAATATATTTTAATGTCCTGTAAATGTTCAGCCCATTTGTGTTTTAAATTATTCATTTTTACCTGCTGGAGTGTAGTAAGTTGTTTACATTTAACTCTTTTAAATTTATTTTGTCATTTTAAATAGAATAGAATAAATCACTCTCCTGGTGGTTGGGTGCGAGAAAGAGAGATTCAAGCCCATTTGAAAGGGTGTTCCTGCAAAAGCTTTAAATTAGACATGTGCGATTCATTTCGGATCGAATCGGAAATTCGGCCGAATTCGTAAAATTTGGGATTCGGATCGATTCGAATTTCCGAATTAAAATAGTGCAGAATCTACCGAATAAATCCGAATTAGTTCGGATTTATTCTGATTTTTCTGTAGATTCGGATGGCCATGGATTACACTAGTATTGTACAGTATATTAGGTTATATCACTCTGCTATGGGTTACACCTAATATACAGTACATAATACTAGTCTAATCCCACCTAACACTTACCGAAATTCCGAATTTCCGAATCGAACCGAATCCAGCTGAATTTCTTCGAATCCAAATGAATCCGAAACGAATCCGAAACAAATTCTTTTTTTTTTAGCCTTTAAAACCAGTGGTTGACCTTAATTTTGTAACATTTACAGAATTGATATGCAATGTAATACATACACATAGGTAACGGTATATACATCACTCCTTCCCTAAATGTAGTTTATGTCAATTTACAGTAAAAGGACAGTTTCTAAGAAACTGAACCTATTGTGAATACACAAGTGATAAACAATGATATTTCAATGGCAGAATGAATGGAATTTGCATTTTTTTTTTCTCCCATCAAATGTTTACATGGAAAAAAAATTACATGGAAAAAATGTACCAAATGTCAATTTGCATTTTGGAAGTTAAAATTATTATTTTCATTACTATTTACAATTTTTTCATGCTACATTTTAGCAAGCATTAATATAACACTGTGCTAACATGTACAGGCACACACATGAACACATATGTACATAAATATACATAAATAAATATATACATACACACTGACATTCAAAAGTTTGGGGTCCACTTAAACATTGTCTTATTTTCCATGCAAACATACAAGAAATTTAGTGCTAAAAATAAATACACAGAGCGCCTCCTAAAAGGCTAAGACACTAGTAGTGACAAGATTATTTAAATAAAAAATATATTGAAATTCTATAGGGGTATATAAAATATTTTATAAGCTACTTATAGCTAAAATATACAAACAAGATACAAAAGTGGATCCACTTAAAATTAACAATAAAATATGCATATATCTATATAAAAAACAATACAATTGTGGTTAAAAACCACAACAAAATACAATCTTAATCACAAAATAAATTACAATAAAACAGCTGTTAACTGATAAGCTGGTTGATGGTTGGATAAAAAATATAAATATATAAAAACATCAATTTACTGAGTAGGTGTCCATAAATATGTAGGTCCCAAACTTTAAATTCTTTCCAGAGAGTAAATGTCCATGAAGATTCTATTTTAAAACAATTATCCTTATATATCCCTCGATAAACGGTGAAATTATGAAGTGTGTAAAAAAGAAAAACGTAGTGGTTTTCAAATCAAATTTAAAAAATTATTGTGAATATCCAAAAAATCCTGAAAAGATGACGTGATGAAGTGGGCGTGAATAATCAAAAATGTGTGTACACAAAAATGAAAAAAGAAAAAGGAAAAAATGTGAAAAAATAATCCAAATGAATATTTAGGATGTGTTAAAGTGAATAACACACTTATAAAGTGACCCTTATGTGAATACAAGATGTGAAGAGATGCTCCTAAAAAGTTATTCCTGTGTGTAAACTATGAAAAAATACAGAAATGGATCCTATGTCTCAGGGATCAATTAATTCAAAGATATACCTGTAATAAAACAAATATAACATAGTGCAAAACTGCTATTCAAACTTAGTCAGTAATTGAAAAGAAGCTTACCATATATGTCAACGCATTTCAGGCCTAAGAACTGGGCCTTTATCAAGACTCAGTTACAGGTATATCTTTGAATGAATTGATCCCTGAGACATAGGATCCATTTCTGTATTTTGTCATCGTTTACACACAGGAATAACTTTTTAGGAGCATCTCTTCACATCTTGTATTCACATAAGGGTCACTTTATAAGTGTGTTATTCACTTTAACACATCCTAAATATTCATTTGGATTATTTTTTCAAATTTTTTCCTTTTTCTTTTTTCATTTTTGTGTACACACATTTTTGATTATTCACGCCCACTTCATCACATCATCTTTTCAGGATTTTTTGGATATTCACAATAATTTTTTAAATTTGATTTGAAAACCACTACGTTTTTCTTTTTTACACACTTCATCATTTCACCGTTTATCAAGGGATATATAAGGATAATTGTTTTAAAATAGAATCTTCATATTGGACATTCACTCTCTGGAAAGAATTTAAAGTTTGGGACCTACATATTTATGGACACCTACTCAGTAAATTGATGTTTTTATATATTTATATATTTTATCCAACCATCAACCAGCTTATCAGTTAACAGCTGTTTTATTGTAATTTATTTTGTGATTAAGATTGTATTTTGTTGGGGTTTTTAACCACAATTGTATTGTTTTTTATATAGATATATGCATATTTTATTGTTAATTTTAAGTGGATCCACTTTTGTATCTTGTTTGTATATTTTAGCTATAAGTAGCTTATAAAATATTTTATATACCCCTATAGAATTTCAATATATTTTTTATTTAAATAACGTTGTCACTACTAGTGTCTTAGCCTTTTAGGAGGCGCTCTGTGTATTTATTTTTAGCACTACATTCACCTTTTTGGGGGCGCTGGTACCCACAATACTAGGAGCTACAGACACAAGGTTGAGCGCTGTCAGATTTTAACAGATTTTTAACATACAAGAAATTTGTTTGAATAGGAAATATTGTCATTGACACGGTTAGAAATAATGAATTTTAAGTGAAATAATATTTGTGTCCTTTAAACTTTGCTTTCATCAAAGAATCGTAAATGTGCAGCAATTACAGCCTTGCAGACCTTTGGCATTCTAGTTGTCAATTAGTTTATGTCATCTGAAGAGTTTTCACCCCTTAGTTCCTGAAAGAACTCTAATAAGTCGGATTGGCTTGATGGACACTTTTTACGTACCATACGGTAAAGCTGCTCCCACAACAGCTCAATAGGGTTGAGATCTGGTGACTTTAAGGAAAAATACCAGCTGACTTCTTCTTCCCTAAAAAGTTCTTGTATAGTTTTGAGCTGTGCTTTGGTTCATTGTCCTGTTGAAGGTGGAAATTGGCTCCAACCAAGCGCTGCCCACAGGGTATGGCATGATGTTTAAAATGGAGTAATAGCCTTCCTTCTTCAAGGTCCCTTTTACCCTGTATAAATAAACCACAGTCAAGTCCCAAAAAAACTTTCATTTTTCAAATAGCGCATGTAATTTTAAACAACTTTCCAATTTACTTTTATCAACAATGTTGCTTTGTTCTCTTGGTATTCTAGTTGAAAGCAAACCTAGGAAGTCATGTGATTAGGGGCGGTCAGAAGATGCTTAGATACAAGTTAGTCACAGAAGTAAAAAGTGTATTAATATAACTGTGTTGGTTTTGCAAAACTGGGGAATGGGTAATAAAGGGATTATCTATCTTTTTAAACAACAAAAATTCTGGTGTTGACTGTCCCTTTAACTACCAGACTATCAAATTGCCTCCACCATGCTTGATAGATGACGTCAATCACTCCTCCACCATCTTTTCATTTGGTCAGCATCTCAAAAATGCTCTTCTTTGTGATTTGAACTTATATTTGTCTGTCCATAAAACTTTTTTCAATCTTCCTCTGGCCAGTGCCTGTGTTCTTTTGCCAAACTTAATCTTTTCTTTTTATTGGCCAGTCTGAGATAAGGCTTTTTCTTTGCAACTGCAAGTTGAGGACATGTGAGGCGTCTGTTTCTCAAACTAGAAACTCTAATGTATTTTTTCTCTTGCTCATTTGTTCACTGGGACCTCCTACTCCTCTTTCTATTCTGGGGGCCAGATTATGAGGCCTATGTATCAAAGGTCTTGTGGACCTGATCCGACAGTGAGGATCAGGTCCGCAAGACCTCGCTGAATGCGGAAAGCAATACGCTCACCGAATTCAGCATTGCACCAGCAGCTCACAAGAACTGCTGGTGCAACGCCACCCCTGCAGACTCGCGGCCAATCAGCCGCCAGCAGGGAGGTGTCAATCAACCCGATCGTACTCGATCGGGTTGAATTGTGGCGATTCCTTTCCGCCTGCTCAGAGCAGGCAGACAGGGTTATGGAGCAGCAGTCTTTTGACCGCTGCTTCATAAATGCTGTTTTTGGCGAGTCTGAAGACTCGCCAGAAACACGGGCCCACAAGTTCCATACAGAGCTTGATAATTGGGCCTCTATAAGTGGATCTAAATATCGCTTTTAATGAAATGTGTACTAGTATTACAAACGCAAGCTCCAACGGGAGAGACGTCAGACACAGCATCAGAACCTAAGCGCAGCAAAGGGAGTAAGTAGCTCAGTGATGGCAGCAAATTTAAATATGTATATGATTATATACATATATATTTATGTGTTAATATGTGTATATGTAGGTGCTTTTTTATTTTTTATATTTGTATGTTAATGTTTTATAAAAGTGTTTTTAATTTCTCATTTAATAAACATTTTTTTAATAAGTTTGGTTTAAAAACACAAGCGGTAAACATCAACATGTCAGTGTATGGCGCCATCAATATATCTGAAAATGAATCAGTGAAATTAGAGTTATATAGGAATAAACAATGAAACAATCTGTCATGATGTGTCACTTTGCTATTGGTTAATTGCTGCTTACTGTCATGCTTAGTTCTTTATAAATGCAATAACGTTATTATAGGTGTTTTGATATTCTTTGGTCAACATCAAAAGTAGAAAGTTCAAAATGTTACAATATTTGTCACTAACTTCTATCAAAGATTCTAACAGAAACAACATATTGTATAATGGAAGGAATTAAAGGGCCATAATACCCAAATGTTTAATCACTTGAAAGTGATGCAGCATAGCTGTTAAAAGTTCACTAGAAAATATCTCCTGAACATCTCTATGTAAAAAAGAAAGATATTTTAGCTCAAAAGTTCCTCAGTAGCCACCTCCCATTGTAAAGGATTTCTAAGCAGCATTTTAGTGTGTCTGTCCTGAGACAGCTGAAAGGATGAGCCTCGTGAACTCTCATATTATTTCACCAATCAGGTAAAGGAAGCTTACTATGAAATCTCATGAGAGTTAAGTCAAATCTCATGAGATCACAGTAAGAGTTCATGACCTCAGCACTGCTGATGCTGATTGGCTGCTGTTCATTTCTTCATTTTTTTTTATTTTTACCTGCAGCTGGGAGCAGCTGAGTATAACTTTTTATACAGAACTTACTCTGCTGAGCTGAGGAGATTGTGAGGTAAAATATCTTCCTTTTTTATATAGAGATGCTCAGGTGATATTTTCCTGTCAGCTTTTTACAGTTATTCTGCATCAGTTTCAAGTGATTTAGTATTATGTCCCTTTAAATAATGGTTTAACCCCTTAATGACCGAGGACGTACGCCATACGTCCTCAGAAAAAAGGCAGTTAACGCCTGAGGACGTATGGTGTACGTCCTCGGTTTGGAAAGCAGCTGGAAGTGATCCTCATCGCTTCCAGCTGCTTTCCGGTTATTGCAGGATGCCTCAATATCGAGGCATCCTGCAATAACAATTTGTACCCCTCCGGTGCAGAGAGAGCCACTCTGTGGCCCTCTCTACACCGGACATTGATGGCCGCAATCGTTGGTGGGTGGGAGCTGCAGTTTGAGGCGGGTGGGCGGCCATCGATGGCTTCAGAGACACAGAGGGGGGCGGGATCGGGGGCGGGAGAGTCAGGGGCGCGCACAGACACGCGCGCGTGCGCGGGGGATCGGCGGACGGGCGCGTGCACGGGAGGGAGCGGGTGGGAACCGCTTACACTACAGAAATAATCATGTAATAAGAGGGAGGAAGAGGGGGAATAAATGCCCCCAAAAAGTAATCTAAGGGATCTGGGAGGGGGTTGGGGTAGGGGTTGGTCGTGGGGAAGCTAAACTACAGAAAAATGTAAAAAAATAAAATAAAAAAGAGAAAAAAATATTGTTAACTGGGTACTGGCAGACAGCTGCCAGTACCCAAGATGGCCCCCAATAAGGCAGGGGGGGGTTAGAGAGCTGTTTTGGGGGGGGGGATCAGGGAGGTTGGGGGCTAAGGGGGAATCCTACAAAGTAGCATATGTAAATATGCTAAAGATGTATTTTTTTAAAAAAAAACTTTTATTTTAGTACTGGCAGACTTTCTGCCAGTACTTAAGATGGCGGGGACAATTGTGGGGTGGGGGAGGGAAGGGAGCTGTTTGGGAGATATCAGGGGGTCTGATGTGTCAGGTGGGAGGCTGATCTCTACACTAAAGCTAAAATTAACCCCGCAAGCTCCCTACAAACTACCTAATTAACCCCTTGACTGCTAGCCATAATACATGTGTGATGCGCAGCAGCACTTAGCGGCCTTCTAATTACCAAAAAGCAACGCCAAGGTCATATATGTCTGCTATTTCTGAACAAAGGGGATCCCAGAGAAGCATTTACAACTATTTGTGCCATAATTGCACATGCTGTTTGTAAATAATTTCAGTGAGAAACCTAAAATTGTGAAAAATTTAGCGTTTTTTTTAATTTGATTGCATTTGGCGGTGAAATGGTGGCATGAAATATACCAAAATGGGCCTAGATCAATACTTTGGGTTGTCTACTACACTACACTGAAGCTAAAATTAACCCTAGAAGCTCCCTACATGCTCCCTAATTAACCCCTTCACTGCTGGGCATAATACACGTGTGGTGCGCAGTCGCATTTAGCAGCCTTCTAATTAGTAAAAAGCAAAACCAAAGCCATATATGTCTGCTATTTATGAACAAAGGGGATCCCAGAGAAGCATTTACAACCATGTATGCTATAATTGCATAAGTTTTTTGTAAATAATTTCAGTGAGAAACCTAAAGTTTGTGAAAAAAATTGTGAAAAAGTGAAGAATTTTTTTTATTTGATCGCATTTGGCGGTGAAATGGTGGCATGAAATATACCAAAATGGGCCTAGATCAATACTTTGGGATGTCTTCTAAAAAAAAATATATACATGTCAATGGATATTCAGGGATTCCTGAAAGATATCAGTGTTCTAATGTAACTAGCGCTAATTTTGAAAAAAAGTGGTTTGGAAATAGCAAAGTGCTACTTGTATTTATGGCCCTATAACTTGCAAAAAAAGCAAAGAACATGTAAACATTGGATATTTCTAAACTCACGACAAAATTTAGAAACTATTTAGCATGGTTTTTGTTTGGTGGTTGTAGATGTATAACAGATTTTGGGGGCCAAAGTTATAAAAAGTGTGTTTTTTTCCATTTTTTCCTCATATTTTATAAAAACTTTTATAGTAAATTATAAGATATGATGAAAATAATGGTATATTTTGAAAGTCCATTTAATGGCGAGAAAAACGGTATATAATATGTGTGGGTACAGTAAATGAGTAAGAAGAAAATTACAGCTAAACACAAACACCGCAAAAATGTAAAAATAGCCTTGGTCCCAAACGGACAGAAAATGGAAAAGTGCTGTGGTCATTAAGGGGTTAAAGGGATAGGAAAGTCAAAAATAAACTTGCATGATTCAGATAGAGCATGTAATTTTACGACACTTTTAAATTCACTTCTATTTTCAAAAGTGCTTTGTAATCTTGGTATCCCTTGTTGAAAAAGAATACGCACATATCCTACACTAGTGGGAGCTGCTGCTAATTGGTGCCTGCACACATTTGTCTATTGTGATTGGCTAACTAGATGTGTTCATCTTGTTGCCAGTAGTGCAATGCTGTTACTTCAGCAAAGGATAACAAGAGAACAAAGCAAATTTGATAATGGAAGTAAATTGGAAAGTTGTTTAAAATTGTATGTTCTATCCAATTCATGAAAGAAATTGTTGGGGTTTCCTGTCCCTTTAAATCATTAGTGATTTTTGCAGGGTAGGAAAATGATAAAAAAAGATGGATTAAACAGTATGACTAGAATTAAGGTCTGTTTACCATTTTACTAAAGAATAGAAGAAAAGCTAAAATGAAAAAAAATGATTCTTTCTTTAATTAAACATGTTCATAGCAAATATAGTACGCTGCTATTTTCCTTGTGTTATTGACATGTTTCATACAACAGAATGAACATTACATTTGTAAGATAAAATCGCAGTTCACTGTCTCATAATTCTTCTTAATAGTAGTACTGAACCAGGCACATTTCTTGCGTGTGCTTTTAATTCACATCCTTTTAACAATGCTGCAAATAACCATCACTTTAGTTGTAATTAGTAAAAGAAAAATTTGGTAACCAATGCTTCGCAACTATTAAACAGGAACGCTACATTAAAACCAGAGAAAAATGCTCATGGCTTTTTTTTTTATATATATTCTAATTAAGACTACAGTTTACAGGGAGGGAACTTAGTACAATACTGAAGTTAAATTGCATGAAATTAAGAAACCATTTAAGCTGCAAATGTATCCATTTGACCATGTCAATATACTCCAGATTATCCATTTTTAAAAATCTCATTGCCCTTAAATTTAAATTCATAATATTTCATCAAGCGTGATGATTGTAATTATATACAGTCACGCATTTGTACCTCACTTAAGAGCTGAAACACAGCATAGAAGACAACAAACGTTTGAATTTTGTTGAAAAAAAAAAAAGAAGACATTTTTATTTTCGGTCAAACAAAAGGCATTTGATTATACAAAGACTTGGATTTCTGTTATTAACATCAGCTGGTTGATTTATTTCTATTCCCGTGTCTATTGATTTAATATTTCAATTGCTTTGAAAATCCCACAGAGGGATTAGCATTATTATTTATATAAAATGTTTGTATTTGACTCAAATAAGATGACTTTTTAGCTTTATTCCCTTTAGGGAAAAGATTATTGAAATCATACTGCATGACATTCCTGCTTTCTGACAGGTGTCCATTTTGTTTCTGTGAACAGTCATTTTATATAAAATGACATACAGCCATGTTTACAAACATTAATTCTACAACTTACATAGGGAGGCTTTTTATTACTATAATCACTGTCCTCTAATCAGGGTATCTTAAAAAAAAGTATTCTGTATGCCAAGGCTAGATTAGTAGAGGAGCGCTATTTTGCGCTCCTGTTTGTGTGTTAACTTTGCTAGACAGAGGCTTTTTGCGTGTGTCGCGCAAAAAGATTGGACTTTGAATATCACAACCACATTAACGTATTCTCCCACAGACTTCAATGGAGTGTGCAAAAGGGAAAAACATAACACCCATACGCGCACGCTAAACCGATCGTGTTTAATCAAGTGAGCTAAGCCTGACATGAATAATGAATATTTCACACTCCAATGCTCCTCACATAGAGGCATATGTTCTATTTATTCTAAAATAAATATTTCTATATATATGATGATTTTTTGGTTATATACAGTATATATATATATATATATATATATTGGGTACTTATAGAGCGTGAACTAATCACCCATGAGGGTCTCAAGGCGCTAAGGGAAAGGGGATAGGGGATAGGAGAAAGGGGGGAGGGGGGAGTAGATGGGCATTCAGTCGAAGAGCCAGGTTTTGAGGTCCTTTCTGAACTTTGTAAGGGAGGTGGATTGTCTGAGGTGAAGTGGGAGGGTGTTCCATGTCTGTGTCTTTGCCGCCATGTGGGAGAAGGATCTTCCACCCCCTGTGGATTTGCTGATGCAAGGGATGACTGCGAGTGCTTGGTCAGCCGATCGGAGTTGTCTGGCGGGGGTGTAGAAATTTACACGGTGGTTGAGGTATGCAGGTCTGGCATTGGAGGGGGATGTCAAGGATGAGTCTGGCTGAGGAGTTATGGATATGTTGGAGTCTTTTTTGGAGTTTGATGGTGGAGCCAGCATAGAGTGCGTTGCCGTAGTCTAACCGGCTGCTGACGAGGGCGTGGGTGACTGTTTTCTTGGTTTCATTAGGGATCCACTTGAAGATTTTTCGTAGCAGGTGGAGAATGTGGAAGCATGTTGAGGTGATGGCATTGATTTGTCGGTCCATGGAGAGTGAGGAGTCCAGGATGAAGCCTAGATTTCGTGCGTGGTCGGTTGGGGTTGGAGGGTGACCGAGGGCTGTGGGCCACCAGGAGTTGTCCCATGCGGATTTATTGGGTCCGAGGAGGAGGACTTCGGTTTTGTCTGTGTTCAGTTTGAGCCGGTTGTCCTTCATCCAGGCAGCGTCTGCTGTCAGGCCTTCGTGGATGGTCTTTTTGGCGGTGGTGGGATTTCGGGTGAGTGAGATGATTAACTGGGTGTTGTCGGCATAGGAGACAATGTTGAGGTTGTGGCGTCGGATGATGGCGGCAAGAGTGGCCATGTAGATGTTGAAGAGGGTGGGGCTCAGTGAAGAGCCTTGCGGTACACCGCAGATGACTGCTGTGGGTTTGGAGGAGAAAGGCGGGAGTCTGACTTTCTGGGTCCTGCCCGTGAGGAAGGAGGTGATCCATTCCAGGGCTTTGCGGAAGCCGGCATCATGTAGGTGGGTGTGGAGGGTGTTGTGGTCGACAGTGTCGAAAGCTGCTGAGAAGTCTAGAAAGATGAGGGAGGCGGTTTCTCCTCGAGCATGGCGCGGATGTCGTCTGTGGCAGCGAGGAGGGCGGTCTCGGTGGTGTGGTTGCTTCTGAAACCGGATTGGGAGTGGTCCAGGATGTGGTTGGCCTCAATGTGGTCAATAAGTTGCAAGTTGATGGACTTCTCCATGACTTTGGCCGGGAAGGGGAGTAGAGAGATGGGGCGGTAGTTATTCGGGTCCGTGGGGTCTGCCGAGGGTTTCTTCAGCAGGGGTTTCAGTTCCGTGTGCTTCCAGATATCCGGGAAGGTGCCGGTTTTGATGGAGCAGTTGATGGTGTGGCGGAGTTCAGGGGTGATGATGTTGCTTGCTTTGTTGAATATGTGATGGGGGCATGGGTCCGAGGGTACACCAGAGTGGATGAATTTCATGATTCTGAGGACAACTCCTGAGAACAACTCCTTGCTGTTTTGTGCATTAGAGTTGATTCTGTCTTGGATGGCTGTTTTTTTGGCAGTTTTTATGAGGTGGTGGTGGGTGGTGATTGCTTCCTTAAAGGCAGCTTTATCCAGAAGGGTCTTGCTGGATCTCCATGTTCTTTCCAGTCGTCTGCAGTGGCGTTTGGGGCCCTGGAGGGCCGGGGTGAACCAGCTAGCTTTGTTGGTGGTTTGGCGGCCAGATGGTTTTTTGAGGGGGGCGAGGGTGTTGGAGCAGTCTGTAATCCAGTGGTGGAGGTTGCAGGTGGAGGAGTTGGAGTCTGTGGAGGTAGGTGGGCAGGATTTGTTTAGGGTGCAGTGTAGTTGGTCTTGGGTGATGTTGTATATGCACACACACGTTTAATCTAAAAAAACAAGGGCACAAAAGCACTTCTCATGGTGCAATATATTTAATAAAATATAAGAAAAAGGTACATTGATAAAAATTCCCATACAGATGGGTACTTACAAACAAACCCTCAATCAAATGAGGTAAGGTAAAAGCCGTTTTACATAGGTAAAGTTGTCCCACTGTAGCTCTTGTGCAGATAATGCTGCTCTATGCAGTTGGAGACAAAGTCCTTGTTAAATAGCCTGGTCAGCTCCAAAAAGCAGCTACAGATGTACATAATGGTTAAATACCAGGGCTGGTCGAGGCACAGTTAATCCTCCAGGGACAATGTGTGTCTCAAAATACCCTATACTATATTTATCAGCTGCTTGAAGGAAGCATGATCTGTTGAAGTATCACAGTGTATTATAGTGACGTAAGGTGGGCCTGGCCTAACGCGTTTCACGAGTAATCCGCTTTGTCAGAGGCTCTTTGGACACCACCTTACTACTGAGCTTAATATACGTGCTGATTGAAGTTAAAAACACGCCTCCATCTTACATCATGATAGGAATCACCTATATTGTCACAAGCAATTTCATCAAAGCGCTTACAAGATATATCTAATAAAGTTATGAGAAACCTATAGGGTAAATACTAAAAATAATACCGCAATTCATCTTAGTTTATAATGATTCCAAAAAGATCTGATTAAGAATTCATGATTGATTCATAGTTATAATACCTTAAAATGTAAACTTAAATCGTGTGTAGAAAAACCTTTGTAAAACTTTGCATTGCTTTTACAATTTACATACAAAAATTAATTTTATAAGCGAGTAACCCAAAACTTCTGATTGGAAGGGAGAAGGAACAATACTTGGAGGTGAATCCATAATAAATATATATATATATATATATATATATATATATATATATATATACACACACAATAGAAAGGCAAAGCTTAATTATATGTGATATTATATATACAAACATTCATTAATGGATTTGAAAATCTATCCCTAAAATATTTCCTAAAAAAGGTTGTACAGTATATTATTTGTATGTATATGTATATAGACTAAGAAGAATTAGAATGATAAAAAACACTCTATGTAAACTTTTATATAAAGTTCTAGCAAGGAGCATGAAAATATATAAAAAATGGAGATCCTAATACTCACATCTTACTAAATAGATAACTTGAATTATAATGTATAAACTCATAGGTAAAGTACTAAAAGGGAGCAAAAGGGAAACTACACCAAAAATGCTTGAATAAATACATCCCTGTTCCTTCCCAGGGGTTCTAAAGTTTGTAAGTGGTGAATCCAAAAGGTTTCCCTTTGTTTTAGGAGAAGTAGTCTGTCCCCTCATCTCTCATCCAGAACCACCTGTTCTATTGCTTTGAACCTGAGGCTGGTACTATCATTATTATGAAAATCCCTGAAGTGGTCAGTAACACCATGTGATACATTCCCCTTACTCTCCTCTTTATGGTCCTCTTTGTCCTTCCAATGTACTGTTTTTTACAAGAACATTCCAACAGATACACTACATACTTAGAATGCCAATGCATGTTTTATATCTGTCTTCTGTCCATTTGAACTATAAACAATATGTTTATTGTCTTGATGGATTATGGGGCAGGTATTACATCCCTTTCTTATGCATCTAAAAAAGCCTTTGGCTGATTTTTGTAACCAATTTTTCCTCTTATTATTGGAATTGCCCCTTAAATTACTAGGTGGCAAAACATTTTTTTTTAAAAAAACACTCTAGGTATAGGATCCAAAGTTCTACCTAAAATGGGATCCTGTAGAAGGACATGCCAGTGTTTATTTATTGCTTTTTTTAATTTTCATTGATTCCTTGTTATACTTAGTTAGAAACATATTTGTCTGCATCTGTCTTTTTTCTTTTTGGCAGGTTAATAAGGTTGATCTATCCAGATCCCTTGCCTTATTATAGCCTTTTTAATGATTTCATTTGAATATCCTTATGCTCTGAATTTATTTTTCAGTTTTATTGACTCTTGTTCAGATGAAACCATATTCAAACAGTTTCTTCTGACCCTCTGGAACTGGCCAAACGTAATGTTATTAATCCAGTTCCTATGGTGGCCACTAGAAGCATGAAGATAGCTGTTAAAATCTGTATCTTTGCTGTAAAGATTAGTAATGATCTGTTCTTTATTGGAAGAGAGAATTATATCCAAAAATTCTATTTGTTTTAATTATTTTTGGGGGTAAATTTTAAATTACAGTCGTTATTGGCATATTCAAAACATGTCTCCACTGAATTTTCATCCACAGTCCATATTACTATAACATCATCAATGAACCTTTTCCACAAGATGATGTTATTTATGTGGGGATTATTGTTCCAAATGTACCTGTCTTCCCATGAACCCATATACAAATTAGCATAATTGGGGGCAAAGTGAGTTCCCATCACAGTGCCCCCAATCTGCAAGAAAAATTCATGCTCAAATAGTTATTAGTTAAATAGTTATTTTTCAAAATAAAATTTAGCGAATCCAGTAAAAATTCTCTCTGACTCTTTGGTAGATTTGCATGTTTTTCCAATAAGAAAGCTACACTTTCTACCCCTTTGTCACGAGGAATGCAAGTATATAGGGATGTAACATCCATGGTTAGCCACCTATAGCCTGGTTTACACACAATATTCTCAACCACCTTTAAAATATGGGGGTATCCCTTATGTAGGACTTCAGAGTTAAGACCATAGGTTTGAGATAGCTATCCAAAAATTGTGATAAGTTACAAGTAAGGGAGTTTATGCCCAATATTATGGGTCTCCCCGGTGGTCATCTTGATTCTTGTGAATCTTTGGCAGATGGTAAAAAAAATGCCACTTAACATTTATCCTAAAAATAATAAAAAAAATCATATTCATCTTTGGTTATAGTTCCTGCCACTATATAGTCATCCAAAAAAGATTTCAATTCCTTTATAAATAAATTTGTTGGGTCTTTCTTGAGTTTCCTATATGTGGTTGTATATTTAAGATATTATTGGCTTCTGCAATACAGTCATCCCTATTTTGGATGACTATACTTTCACCCTTATCGGCTTCCCTTATAACTACAAAGGGGTCATTCATTAGGCTAAATAGAGCTTTTTCTCAAATTCATTTAAATTTAATTTTTGTTTCTCCTTGCTCTCAAATGTTTTACATATGTTGGTTAATTATTTTTCCACCAATTTGTGAAACACTGGTATAAATTTCCCTGTCCTTTGCACCTTATTACCATGGAGGGAGATATTCCTGACCAGGAGACCAATGTGTTTGGCTACAGTGAAATGGAAGCAGCCAGGATCACGACTCTGGTGAGGGGCTCAAGAGACTTTTTAAAAACTACTCTGGCTGAGATTTCTGGCAAAGAATATACTAACCTATCTAAACAACATCTAGCCTATGAGCTACACTCCACAGCTCTAGCGGAGTATCATAAAGTGAAAAGAATACCCCGGGGGTTGAGGATGACGTCTCGTCCAACTTTAATGTTAACTAACAAAGAATACTGTGAGAAGTTCGAGCGCATCCTAAATAAGTGTTCTTTAGATTTGATAACCCTTACGGTGGAGTGTTTACAGAAGGAGATGGAGGTACAAGATAGAACCTTGAAAGAAATGGAGAGGAACTTGCAAGCGACATTACCAGCTGATGGGGCCACTAAGGTGTTGACAGATACCAAGGAGTCAGTCGATGAGCTACGCAAGGAATTGGAGCAGCGCAAGCACAGTAAGTTCCTGAGAGACGCAGAGGATTATCAGACGGGTCACGTGTATCGTTGGACACATGACCCAGCAGCAAGAGACCGGAAGGAAGAGGCTTCTGGCATAGACAAGCACGCAGAGGTAATGGCAGAGAAAGCGGATTCTCTTCAACTGGTTCGTCAGACAGGCCGACGGGGGACTCAGACAGCGATGCCGCCGTGGTGGCACCAAGCACCACCGGAGAGTTAAAAGGAAAGATGGGGGTACGCCCCACTCTTCAAACCAGGTCGAAGGTAAAGAACTACCATCATTAATTGTTAATACCTCACCTGTGATGCTTGACCGGGATGAATTATTGATTCTTGAGAAAGGACTTTCTTATGTCCCTGATAAAGAGTGTGACTATTTTGTGCTTTATCGGGACTTATATAGTTTATTTCGCACATTAAAATTAAAAACATACTTTGCAAATAATGATGTTAGTACTGAAATGGCTATCCACGATTCATTAAGTATAAAAACGTTGGGGCTTAAGAATAAAAGTACTTTCACCCCAGGGTACAGAATCACAGTATTGAAACATTTTCTAAATTAGTCCTCCATGATATTGAGGTTTTACGTGAATCTAACAAACATCATAGTGAGAGATATCATAGCAATTTTTCTAAAACTGATTATGCTGCTGTTGGGTCATTGAAGACTAGAAAGGATATTATTCTAAGGCAGGCTGATAAGGGAAGTGCCACTGTTATACTTGACAAGCAATATTATATTGATGAGATTTTGGCTCAGTTAACTTATCAGGAGGTTTATGGAAAACTAGATAGAGATCCTGTATTTCAGATTAAAAAGGAAATATCTCATGTGGTTAAAAAGGCACAGATAAATGGGCTTATTGATGGTAAAACCTTGGAGTACCTTTGTGTTGATAATTATATTACTCTTATTTTTTATACTCTGCCATAGGTGCACAAGGATGATAAAAGACCACCTGGTAGACCTATTGTGGCTAGCACAAACTCAATTTTTTCCAACATTGCCAAATTTCTAGATAAAATTTTAAGACCTTTTGTCATAACTTCACAATCCTATATTAGGGATACTGATGATTTTTTAGTCAAATTGGAAAATCTGCAATTAGAGAATGATAAATACATTCTCTATTCACTTGATGTTGTCAGTTTGTATACCTCCATAACCCACTCCAGTGGTATGAGGGCAGTGGCTAATTTCTTGAGATTAAGTGGTAAATACTTTGATCAACAATGTGAATTCCTTATGGAATTATTGGATATTATACTGAGATGTAACTATTTCCTATTTCAAGACCAATTTTTTATTCAGAAACAAGGTACTGCCATGGGTTCCAATGTCGCCCTGAATTACGCCAACATATATATGAATATGTATGAAGAACATTTCGTTTTTGAAAATTTGTTGTTTCAGCAATATGGCACCACCTGGTGGCGCCATATTAATTACATTTTCGGCATGTGGCAGGGCGACATTGGAAACCTTTTTAAATTTGTTAATGCCCTCAACAGCTGCTCAAGATATATACAGTTTACTCTGACTTGGAGTGAAGAATGTATAGAGTTTCTAGATACCTCTATCTATAGGGAACAGAATTCTTTGAAAGCTGATATTTATAGAAAATCTATTGATCACAACTATCTTTTGCGCTATGAAAGTGCGCATCCACCTGCACTTTTGAATTCTCTTCCCTATAGTCAATTTTTAAGGGTCAAGAAAATTGTATCTGATCCTGTTTTATCTAACCAAAGACTCACTGAGATGGGTCATTTATTTAGTGAGCGTGGTTATCCTGATGCCATAATTAAATCTAATTTGGATAAGGTTGAAGGGAGGTCGAGACAGGATATTCTTCATAATAAGAAAGCAAAAAAGGATAAGGTGACAGATGACAAGATAACATTTGTTACAGAATTTAATAAACAAAGCAATAAAGTAATAAATATTTTGAGAAAACATTGGCATATTGTATATGAATGTAACCCTGACATTAAGGCTATCAAGGAAAATGTTATGCCTGCATTTAGACGTGCTCCCTCCCTTAGGGATAAATTAATGAGGAATGATGTTGGCACAGCTAAAACAGGTGGCACAAGATATATTACTAGTGCTAATAAAGGTTGTTACCCTTGTTTAGGGTGTTTTAGCTGTGGCAACATGATTAAAGGTGCAGTCTTTTTTCACCCACATACGGAAAGGAAATTTGATATAAATGGCTATTGCAATTGCAACAGTGAATATGTTGTTTATATTATCTCCATGTGGGCTCCTCTATGTGGGTGAGACGACACGTAAGGCACGTGAAAGAATGAATGAACATAAGTCTAGGAGAGAGAACTTAGATGCCCCTGTAGCGTATCATTTTAATAAGGCTAAACATCACATCTCACAACTTAGATTTCAAATTATTAAACAGGTACATAGACCTAGGAGAGGTGGAAAAAGGGAGAATCTATTAAAAAGAAGAGAAGCTTTTTGGATCTTCAAGTTAGGGACTTTACAACCTAAAGGTATGAATAGAGACCTGGATTGGTCTATTTTCTTATGAAACAGATGTTATTATAGTGATAGGCTGTTTTCCATGTTTTTTAATACTATTTTTAAGAGTTTTTTTTTTTTTTTTGGGCACTTTGTTCTTTTTGTGTCATTTGTTGAAGAATTATGAAATTAAAAAATATAATGATGCAGTTATAGGTAATCACCACTAGAGGGTGTAATGTAAGTGAAAAGGTTAAACATATCAGCTGTTTGCTAATTGTTTTTCAATTACACCTGTGTATATGTATATAAGAACATGCTTCAGTGCTACTCTGTATCCACATGATTAAGGGGTAACACCCCGAAACGTTGTGGGCTTTATTGTGCCATAATAAAATTGGTGAAAATTCATGCTGCTGCCGACCTTGTTTGTATAAATTTCCCTGGGACTGGACAGGAAAAAAGATTGACTTTGGTTTAAACAAATTCCTTTGTGCTCCCCTATTCATTTCCGCTTCTAGACTGTGTAGAATATTTAGGGTATATTCATCCAGACCATCCCTCCAACATTGTTGTCCTACACTATCAATCTCACTATGATCAGATTATTTAGGGTATCCAAATAATTTTCATTTATACCTGTGTCTTTTTTTCATAGTTTCATTATTTTCAAAATGTCTAGTGAGGGTTAATTTATGAATAAATCTGTTTAGGTCTATAAACAGATCAAAAGAGTTGGGACCCTTTGTTAGTGCAACAATATATGATTACATATAGGTATAGATATATACAGATATATATTTATATAGTAATATATATTTAAAAATACTTAGAACATATTCTCCTTCATGGTGTAAGTTCCTTTATTTGTCTGCATTGATGCTGCGCTAAGTGCCTCAGGCTGCCCACGGCAGAATGTTTTTTTTGTTTTTTTTTTAATGAGGTATACATATATAGACATATATATAAGTGCATTGGAGCCCTTTACAGTCAAGTAGATGAAAACATGTAAGAGCATATGTATGCAAAATTCATGTTTAATAAATGTTTTAACTATGTGTATTCTGCTATGTTAAGAACATTGGAATGTGAAATATTAATATTTTCATGTCGGGTTAGCACACATGAGAATATGCGATCAGGTTTGCATGCGAGTAGGGTGTGAGGCTTTTTTCCTGCTCCATTGACGTCTATGGGGGAATACGGTAACCCTAACTAACATCGGCTTTTTTGTGCATATCAGGTTATAGGTGAACAAAAACCTTTTACTTTCAACTTTTAATACGAGCGCTTCCCGACGCGTGCAAAAAGCTTACTTCTAATGGAGATAGCATGCGAGCGGGAGCTCGTTATCTGACCACAAAATTTTATTAATGTTTTCTGGTGTGTTTTCTTCCACAGGTTTTTTAATTTTTCTCATTTTTAGTCAAAAAATTCTGTAACTGTGTGCATAGAGACATTAAAAAGATTAAATCTTTAATTAGACCAAAAATACAATGATGTTTTATTCATATACTAGTAGTTTTTTTTCTGCACTTCTGTCTGTCTCTGTTTCTTCCTTTGCTTACAATAGTGGTTGCCAACAAGTAGGTGGTGAAGATTTGTAGCGAGATTACAAATGTGTTTGTATTCTCACTTGCTTTTTCATTAATTGGAGAACATTAGTACAGTGTATCTTAAAAGGAATGTGAAACCCAAAAAATGTCTTTTGTGATTCAGATAATGGCCTCTATTTAACAAAGTCTGGCGGACCTGATCCGACAGTGCAGATCAGGTCCGCCAGACCTCGCTGAATGCGGAGAGCAATACGCTCTCCGTATTCAGCATTGCACCAGCAGCTTACAAGAGCTGCTGGTGTAACGCCGCCCCCTGCAGACTCACAGCCAATGGGCCGCCAGCAGGGAGGTGTCAATCAACCCGATCGTACTCGATGGGGTTGATTTCTGGCGATGTCTGTCTGCCTGCTCAGAGCAGACGGACAGGTTATGGAGCAGCGGTCTTTGTGACACGGGCCGTCAAGCTCCTTTCAGAGCTTGATAGATAGGACCCAGAGAATACAATTTAAAAAAAAGTTTCCAATTGACTTCTATAATCAAATGAGTTCCTATGATATTCTGTGTTGAAGAAATACCTAGGTAGTTATCTAGGGCACTACATGGCAGAAAATAGTGCTGCCATCTAGTGCTCTTGCTAATGGATAACATTCTTTCAAAACTGTTGCCATATTGTGCTCCAGAAATGGGCCGGCTCCTGAGCTTATGTTATTGCTTTTCGACAAAAGATACCAAGAGAATGAAGAAAAAATGATAATAGAAGTCAATTAGAAAGTTTTTTTTTTAAATTGCATGCTCTGAGGCCCATTTATCAGGCAGCAGGCGGACAGAGATCACCACAATTCAACCCGATCGAGTAAGATCGGGTTGATTGAAACATCCCTGCTGGCGGCCAATTGGTCCAAATCTGCAGCGGGCGGCGTTGCACCAGCAGCTCACAAGCTGGTGCAATGCTGAATACGGAGAGCGTATTGCTCTCCACATTCAGCAAGGTCTGTCGGAACCTGATCTGCACTGTCGGATCAGGTCCGCCAGACCTTTGTTAAATAGGCCTCTTTATCTGAATCATGAAAGAAACATATTGGGTTTCATATCCCTTTAAGAGGTAATTGCACTCATTAGAACAATGTGAAACAAGAAGTAAATTAAAGAACTGAGGAATATAAAGGGCTGAAATAAAAATATTTAACAGAAAATGTCAATGTTTTATGTCAGCAATCTGTTCTTCTTCTAATGGGCTGAACAAACTGAAAAGACAGATCTGCCTATTACCCAATTACAGAGCTGATCTGCAATCAGAGCTGATAAACAAATGTAATTCTGAAGCCCTTAGGTATTCCTTGTACAGATCAGTGGCACCACATAGAAATAAGTTGTCTCTCTGCAGTGTACCAGAATAGCATAGCTCTCGCTCTACTTATAGAAACACATTGTAATGCTAAAACATTCTAACCCACAAAAACAGCCTAGAACAGTAGTTTTCAACCCAAATGAACTCAAGGCCCATTAAATTTCAGCCGTACATATCCAGGCCCTGTAGTGTATCTGTGTATATTTGTATGTGTTTGTGTGTGTGTGCATATGCATATATGTTGTATGCATTGGTGTAAGTGAGAGAAGAAAATAGATACATTCATTGGTGTCAGTGGGCTGGTATCACTTAACTGCGGTACCCAGGTCCAGTCCTATCTGCTCCTAGTCACACGCTGTCCTTCCACTGAACTGCTGCTATTATTATTATTATACTTTATTTGTAAAGCGCCAACATATTCCGCAACGCTGACCATGAGTACTATTCATTTATATAAGACAATGATATAAAACTTGGAAGAGACAGGACAACATTTTACAAACACATCCAGGAGGTATTGAGGGTCCTATTCCCATGGGAACTTACAATCTAGGAGGGTAGGAGGTTGAGAAACAAGAGGTGAGGACTGCAAGAGTGAGCAAGATGTTAATACAGAGTTAGATGAGGGAACTATTAGGTGAGTGGAATTAATGTATTACTGAGTTGAGTCACGTGGTAGGCTTCTCTGAACAAAAAAGTCTTCAGGGAGCATTTAAATGAAGAAAGATTAGGGGAAAGCCTGACAGCACGAGGTAGAGTGTTCCAGAGGGTAGGTTCTGTACGACAGAAGGCCTGCAGTTTAGCATGGCAAGAGGTGATAGTTGAAGATGCAAGGAGCAGGTCATTGTTGGATCTTAGTGGGTGGGCTGCAGTGTTCTTGTTGATTAGAGAGGATAGGTAGAGGGGAGCGGCATTGGTGAGAGCTTTGTATGTAAGGGTAAGGATTTTTAATTTAATTCTGCTGTGAATGGGGAGCCAATGAAGGGACTCGCATCGCAGAGAGGTGCAGCAGATGCTATATGTGCACATTTCTTATGTGGGGAGAGGCAAGCCTGTTACAGCTCACTGTCGGGATATTTCAGGTGATGGCCTACCCGGAGGGCTGTCAATGCCCTCTATTGGGCTGTGGCCTGGTTGCTGAGAAACCAGGGCCTAGAACATCTCCTCTGTTTATTTGCTCTGTCTATCCTATCCCATCTCCTGTCTTTACACTATTCTAACATGAAACACCTCCTGTATTACCTCACTCCACATAGCTGGGCACAGGGCACATTATTTGGGACAATCTATAATTGATTATATATATCTAGAGGGTGCCCCTTAAACAATAAAAAACGTAATAGTCATATGTATAATCCAATAACAGTCTCTACACATATAGTTCACAGTCCCATGTATCATTCCTTGCTTGTTTAAAAATCTTCTAAAACTGGACCATGCCAGGTCATCGGGGCTGATACTTCCATGACCTTCACGTCAAGATAATCACTGTTAGATAAAGCACAACAGAAAGGGAACTTACTAGTGTGGTAAATCCAGTTGAATTCCTCCACCAGTTTAGACCCTTATGAAAATATACTCATAAAGGTACTTGCAACAAAATGTGCTTATGGGGCATGCTGAAATCTCCGATCTCTACCTGAGGGAGAAAAGCAAAAAGAGGGCTTCTTCTAGTGCAGACATTAAAGGGATAGCAAACACCAAAAATGTTTTTATTTAAAAAGATAGATAATCCCTTTATTTACCATTCCCCAGTTTTGCATAACCAACACTTTTATAGAAATATACTTTTTACCTCTGTAATTACCTTGTTTCTATGCTTCTGCAGACTGCCTCCTTATCTCAGATCTTTATACAGACTTGCATTAGTGCTGACTCTTAAATAACCACACGTGCATGAGCACAATTTTATGTATATGAAACACATGAACTAACACCCTTTAGCTGTGAAAAACTGTCAAATGCATTCAGATAAGAGGCGACCTTCAAGAAATTAGCAAATAAGTCTACCTAGGTTTTCACTTTCAACTAAGAACACCAAGAGAACAAAGTTAATTCGATGATAAAAGTAAATTAGAAAGTTGTTTAAAATGACATGCCCTATTTGAAAGTTTAATTTGGACTTTACTATCCCTTTAACTGCAGTTACGTCCAGCAATCATACATTCTGTAGAGCGGTACTCACAGAGTTCCAAGCACTCCTTAGTGCTGTGTCAAGTATGTTTATATACTTTAATGTGTTCCCAATTGCTTGTTATAGTAGCTGCAGAGTATAAAATGTATGAGGAAGTTCCTTTATGTTTATTTTTGTACATGAGATAACTATTTTGCTGACTGATAATTCAATCCATTGTTTCAAGAATATGCCCATGTAAATGTTCTGGGACTATACGATTGCAGTAATTATTTTAGGGCTGTCAAAAATAATCGTCACACCGATGCATCACGATGCAGCAGTGAACGATTCTGCATCGATGCAGTGAAGGCTCTTAATCGATTCCGGGTCAGTGACGTCATGGGCAGGGGATTCGGTATGTGAGGAAATGAGTCTTGTACTGTCAGTTTCCTGTTTTCCTCATTGCTCCGTTTTTAAACTTTACTGTTGTTATGGAGCCACAATATAAGCCTTTCCAAGCCGCCTCCTCCCCTGTATGTCATTGCGTTTATATTTTTATTGCAAGCAGCCATCGTTGGTGTCTTACCTGACCCCCGCGGTATGTGAGGAAATGGAACACTCTGGTTTACTCATTGCTCCGTTTTTAAACTTCACTGTTATGGAGCCACAATATAAGCCTTTCCAAGCCACCTCCTCCCCTGTATGTCAGTTCGTTTATTTTTTTATTGCAAGTACTGTGAGTTTGCCCTCCCTTCACTGACTACTGCTTTATTTAATACTATTGGTATTGGTAGTACTAGCAGTCAGTGCCTATCACTGTTCTACGTAGTGCAATATTGTGCACGTCAGAGAGAGGCTCTCGGTAGCCAGTGTCACAGGAATTCATATAATCCCTCTGAATTAGCTGCTGATAACGTAGAACAGTGATAGGCACTGACTGCTAGTACTACCAATACCAATAGTATTAAATAAAGCAGCAGTCAGTGAAGGGAGGGCAAACTCACAGTACTTGCAATAAAAAAATAAACAAATTGACATACAGGGGAGGAGGAGGCTTGGAAAGGCTTATATTATATAAAGACTGGTGACATAGAACAGGCAACTCCCAGATAGGCACCATTAACCCCATACATGCCAGGCGAGTCTGACAGGGAACTCCTGTGATTCAGGACTTCCTGTGCACACTGCGCAGATATCTGACCCAGAGAGCATTACCAATAGACCTCCTCTCACATGTTCCGGTCAGGAATTTTTATGACACCTATCCTAAAGAGCCGACAGCAGCCTCATGTAAACAGTGAATCTTTTCTTGTATTATAGATTCACTGTTTACTGTTGCGGTCTCTGCTGCCTGTTTCCTCTCTGTCAGATCCCTAGCCCAAACGAGCATTTGAGGGTTGCTGTAAAACTTTTGACTTACTGTATCTAATAGCAACCCTCAAATGCTCGTTTGGGCTAGGGATCTGACAGAGAGGAAACAGGCAGCAGAGACCGCAACAGCAAACAGTGAATCTATAATACAAGAAAAGATTCACTGTTTACATGAGGCTGCTGTCGGCTCTTTAGGATAGGTGTCATAAAAATTCCTGACCGGAACATGTGAGAGGAGGTCTATTGGTAATGCTCTCTGGGTCAGGTTTCAGATGTCTGCATGTACTCCGTGAGAATGTTTGAGTGAGTACACTGCTGCTGGTTTTCCTTTGTAAAATAAATCTACAGATACATTTCTGTGCATATTGTAGTATTATGTTTATAAGTGCTCTTCCATCTTACACAGTTGTTTAAAAGATTATTATATATATACACACACACACACAATATATATATATATATATATATATATAAATGTGTGTATGTATATATATATATGTGTGTGTGTGTATGTATATATATATGTGTGTGTGTGTGTGTGTATATATATATATATATATATATATATATATATGTGTGTGTGTGTGTGTATGTGTATATATATATATATATATATATATATATATATATATATATATATATATTTACACACATAAATATATATATATATATATATAAATATATATATATATATAATATGAAATAGAACAAGATCATGAAAATCATGGGCAGTAATCGTGATGCATCGCGATGCATCGTAGAATCGAATCGTATCGAATCGTTACAATGATAATCGTAATCGAATCGAATCGTGAGACAAGTGAAGATGCGCAGCTCTAAATTATTTCATAATGATGTCCAATAGCAGAAGATCAATAATTTATGAAAATAATATTTATCTATACCAGGCTCCTAAAATGTTACTTATAGTTCATAATTGTATTATCATTTAAGTGTATTCTGTCTCTGTGAAAAAGTTACATGCAACTATAAGTTTACAAGAAGTAATGTTATAATTGTAAACAGTAGGGAGAAAGGTCATGGATACGGGAATAACGATCAGTCCTTAAAGGAACATGAACCCCCAAAAATTGTCTTTAATAATTTAGATAGAACGTGATTTTAAACAACTTTCCAATTTACTTCTATTATCTAATTTGTTTTGTTCTCTGGATATCCTTTTTGAAAAGAATACCTAGGTAGACTCAGGAGCTGCTGATTGGTGGCGGCACATTCATGCCTCATCTTATTGGCTCACCCAGTGTATTCATCTGGCTCCTATTAGTACATTGCTGCTTCTTTAACAAAGGATACCAAGAGAAGGAAGCACATTGTATAATAGAAGTAAATTGAAAAGTTGTTTAAAATTATACTCTCTATCTGGTTCTGTTATTGCACACAATCTTGTTTGGTCTCCAAGTTCTTGATAAGGTCCATATTGGTTATTCGGTTATTATACTAATACTATTAATTGAGCATGAGCAATTTTTGTTTAAACTTCTGTTCAATCTTCTCTCAGCATTAACTAAGAATATGAACCTATGCTTTTAAACAAAGAATACCAAGAGTACAAAGAACATTTTATGATAAAAGTAAATTGCAAATTTGTTTAAAATTGCATGCCCTATCTGAATCATAAAAGATTAATTTTGTATAGACTGTCTCTTTAATTGTAAAAGCCAGAGAGTTTTATTTTCACAATCCTTTAACCGGTACCCTGGTAATTGTGTATCAAGTTTATTAATAGTGCGGGTCCAGTGATGAGGTATATAGAAATATGTATATACTGTATAAGATCTATAATGAAATAGTTTTAAGGCAATAGATTAGGTCATTTTATTAAAGAGGCACTAAACCCAAATGTTTTCTTTAATGATTCAGATAGAGCATGCAATTTTAAGCAACTTTCTAATTTAATCCTATTATCAATTTTTCTTTGTTCTCTTGCTATCTATATTTAAAAAGCAGGAATGTAAAACTTAGGAGCCGGACCATTTTTGGTTCAGAACCTGGGTTACGCTTGATTATTGGTGGTTAAATGTAGCCACCAATAAGCAAGCGCTATCCAGTGTGCTGAAGCTAAAATGGGCTGGCTCCTAAGCTTTACATTCCTGCTTTTTAAATAAATATAGCAAGAAAATGAAAAAAAAATGATAATAGGAGTAAATTAGAAATTTGCTTTAAATTGCATGCTCTGTCTGAATCATAAAAGAAACTATTTGGGTTTAGTGTCCCTTTAAGCTCTTCTCTATAAAGAATTCTTAATATTAGTTAAATTTTCTTATTTCTTTGTACAAAATGAAACTAAAAGAAAATAGTTGTAGTATATTAAATATAACATGCATTTTACAAAAACGTTTAAAAACTTCAGCTTAAAAATAGTCCAGTATTTAAACATAAGCATTTAAATCAAGCAAATGAATCAAATTACGCCGTCTGCATTACAGAGAAAATAAAGTAACTCCTGTTGGCACTGTTTATTTTTAAAGATTTTGTCTATACAATTAAGTTGTTATTTCCTCTCCTAGAAACACCTGCATGTTTTGTTGTCTTTGTTCTGTCTCTATATTTCCAAAGTTTTAGCATTCACGCAATATGACTGGAATGAATGATTTATCTGGCTATTATGTTTGGAGATGTCGTTCTGTTACAGGAAGCTGAGCGTTTCTAAAAGACTTTCTTCCCCTTTGAAGAATTCGTGGAAGTTTAGAAAAGGTTTTGGATTAGGTTGGCATCATTTCCTGATGATGCACAATTGGAAAAATGTAAACTTGTGCACAGTTATGCTACACAGACAGACACAAGAAAAATACTCCCTAGACAAAGGTAGCTTTCACCAAAATATCTTTTCTACAACAGTTATCATAAGACATATATTATTTATCTATGTTTAGGATGAACATTCTATAGTAGAATCCTTATGTCATTAAAAAAATATGAAACATCTTATGATTCTTATATATTAATATAATATTATATATATTAATATAATATTATATATATATTCTTATATACATAATGTAATAAGTAAAAAAAAAAGACTCAAGTCCATCAAGTACAACCTTTGTATATTGTACTATAGAACGTATATATATATATATATGCATTGTAATAAAAAAAAGCAATACAATATACTTTCATTATTTACTTTGCCTCTTTTTCATGTCATTTAAGATGAAAATTATGGTTTTCTAATAAGAGAATTGGAAGTGCTCATCACAGACTTTACAAGGCTAACCCGGGTACATATCTGTTCCTAATTGACAGTAGCAGGGGATATTAGATACCGCAAAGCAATGAGAGCCTTGTCTACTTTGGTAACAAGTCCAGATTGGCTCCTTCAAAAAAGGCAAGTGGTAGAGAGAGTTTAGCTGTTGAAAAATATCAATGTATTCAAACACAAAAAGTAAAATTAAATAATGAGAGAGGGACAATTTAATTTAAAAAAATACAGGAATATAAAGAAAATGTCTATACCCTTCTCCTGCCTTGATATGTAGTTTTGTGGCAAGCTAAATTACTGAGATCTAGCGTTACCCTGGGTATATCAATAGGTCTTATTTGGGTTATCATATCAGCATTTAGTACCTACATTTATAGGAAATAAGAGTAGCACTTTTCATTTAGATATTTTTTCCTTGCTTTTTAACACTATAAAATGTGTGCTAGATTAAAATTGGCACGCTGTTTAGCGTTCCCACTTGAGCGATAAATTCGCTAGAAATAAGCTTTTTGCACGCGATGTGAGCATTATAAGCTGAAAGTAAAAAGTTTTCACGCGAGCGCTAACCCTGACGGGTACAAAAAGCCAAACTTAAAATATCACATTGAAGTCCCTTGCAGTCAAGTAGCTGAAAACATTAAAAATCATATTTGATAAAGTGTTTAACTGTTTATTTACTGTAAATACTTCATATTCCAATGTTCTTCACATAAGGGAATATGTTCTACATATTTTTAAATTTAAGGTTAAAATTTAAGGTTACAATATCAACAGAGCTTATGATTGGCGGCTGAGGACCGCTACGCATCGACGTAACGCATGGCGTAGTGAAACCACTCCCCTTCGCTGGCTTTAAATCGGATACCAGACGGACTGCACAACTATATACCTCTGACGAAGAAGTACCAAACGGACAAACTTCTAAACGCGTAAGGGTTCTTTTTAAATAGCGGCAGTGCAATTTCATACCCATAGCGTTCCGGTTCTTTCAGCTTGCCTTACACTAAGCCTCCAACACGCTGACAGGTGACAAACCACCCTCAGGAAACAAAAGACTTACAGTGTGTTTTTGGGCTTATAGCGAACTTTTTAGTTTAGCTTTTTTATGGTACCTGTTCAATATGTTTTAATGATTTGGTTTTGCAAGTGAACTGCAATCCCGTATTCCTAAATATAGCAAACTATATCTAGACCTAACTAACTGTTATTTGTTTGCACTAAGAAGCTTCTTATTGGAAGCCTCATTATCATTAATTTTCTGGAGTGACTTTTTAATATCAACTGATATAACAAATCTGGATTAAGGTTCACATTGTATCCAGTCCTGCACCACTAGATTGGCCTGGTCCAATCTACATCTTATATCATTTATACATGTGAATGCTTACCTCATCATGGATTGAGGGCTTTTAATGTAAGTGTGTAGCGTTAAAGTATCTGTAATAAATCAATTTTTTATTCAGTATTACGCTATGTCTTGTTTGTTCTTTTCTCCTCTATAACTATTGAATTGGAGGAATACCATACTCCTGAGAGACCACAAGAAGGATCCATATCACAAGGAGAATATCCTTTGGAAGTTTCCATTCGACAAGTGGCACGCACAAGAACAGAGCAAAAGAACAACTAAACCACTCTGTAAAGAACTGTTACAGACGAAACATCACCACCGTTCCAGAGTTGCCTGGGCTAACATTTGAGAGCATTCATTACCTCATACGATTGAGGGTAATTCCGGTAAGGAGACACCCACCACATTGTATTATTTATATTCCATCTCACAATAATACTGGAGATAGAAAGGCTTTAGAAGCATCAAGAACGAAGATCAAAAAAGTGTTTTATACCAAGACTTACTTTCTATTAAGACTGACTTTATCTCGATAACAATTCTTACATTGTATTGGTTGCGCTGAATTTCATATGTGATTTATTCTCTTTTTCCTAACATATATATATATATATATATATAAATATATGTATATATCTATACCTAATCATGTATATATATATATATATATATATATATATATATATATATATAGGCATAGATATATAGTGTACCAAAATACCTTTAGATATATATAGACATATGTATTTATTAATAAATAGAACATATTCTTCTATGTGAAGAATATTGTAATGTGAAATATTCATATTTCCATGTCAGATAAGAGCACTTTAGGATATGGCATTATGTTTGCGCAAGAGTAGGGCATTTACTTTCAACTCATAATACGAGCACAACCTGACACAAGCAAAAAGCTTACTTCTAGCACAGTCAACGCTTGAGCGGGAGCATTAAATAGCACTCCACTCGTATAGTGTCCCTTTAACCACTTTAAACCATGATGTACTACTGATATCTAACTGTTCTTAGTTACACAATACAACCTTGTTTAAAAGTTCATTGTAAGCCTTAATTGTAAGTTATCCAGAATTATTATTATTATCCAGTATTTGTAGTGCGCCAGCAGATTCCGCAGCGCTATAAACATAGGCGATATAGAAGGTAACATTTAGAGGTCCCTTCCAAGAGTTGCACTGTTGTAATCGGCTCTTATGCAGGAATCTACAAACAGCTGGGCTCATAGGCTAACATTCTTAGGGGTTCAAGGGGATAGCAGTGGAGTTAGGAAAGGTTAGTGGAGGTTGTATGCATCCCTTAATATTACAGTCTTTAGGGAGCGCTTGAAGCTTTCAAAACCAGGGGAGAGTCTTGTGGAGCGAGGCAGAGAGTTCCACAAGATGGGAGCCAGTCTGGACAAGTTTGTAAACAGGAATGTGAGGAGGTAGCAAGAGAGGAGGAGAGTAGGAGATCATGGGCAGAGGGAAGGGGTCGGGAGGGAGAGTATCTGGAGACAAGGTCTGAGATGTAGGGAGGAGCAGTGCAGTTGAGGGTTTTGTATGTCAGAGTGAGAATTTTGTGTTTAAGCCTGGAGGCAAGAGGAAGCCAGTGAAGGGATTGGCAGAGAGGTGCAGCAGATGAAGAGCGATGTACAAGGAAGATGAGCCTGGCAGAGGCATTCATTATGGAATGGAATGTCAGTATATACCAGGGTTATAATACAATTTATTTGTTATTTCTTTAAAACAACCTCCAATTAAAATGTATATACGAAACAATTGAAATTAATATTTATTCCTAAATTCTTGAGATTAGTTAAATTTATAAACACATTGAAATTATATAGAAAAGAGACTAGATTATGAATTGACTATACACATATATGCTGTTATAATATTCTTTACAAAGATCATAAAAGATATACCTTTAAAATTAACTTTACTCACAATGAATCGCATTAAAATACCACAAAAAAATACCAGAGTATGGACCGTTAGCTTAACAGTGTTTAGTTAAGCAGTATAAAAAAAATACTTTAACATCCAATTGATATGCCAATTTATCTGAGCTGAAATAACCTCTTATTTAGCTACAATAAAATAAGTTTTAAAATATATCACAATAGCTACAAATAACTTAATAAACACCAGAGATATTTACTTACAATAATAAGCCTGACTTAAAGATATAAAATACAAAATACCTTTATCTAGCAAACAAGATTATCTAGCATTGAATATTACTGGTTCTAATTTACACAGGACTATGGATATAACTTAAAATACAAAGTGCCCTTTTAAATCACCAGCTTTAATTAAACTATAGCTATAGAATACCTTTGATTTAAATATAAAAGTATGAAATAACCTTTTATACATTACCAGATAAAATTAAAGTTCACCTCAATGGTATTTTGCAATATGGATGAAAAGGTAGCCCAATTTTGCTTATAGTGACTGTGTCCCAAAAAGGCAGCAAAGTTATCAGTCAAAACTTTAGCAAGCAAAGACCCTTCTTTCTCCTATGCATGAGCTTTTCAAGTGATATGCCCCTCCTCTATTTTGGAATCATTAGTGAATGTTTGGATATGCCCCACTGAGCTTGTCTGATTGGCCCTTAACGGAGCTGAGCATTGATTGGCCCTCGGAGCTGAACATATCTTGGTTTACAGGGATCATACCAGTTTTAGTCCATTAGAGGGCAGCAGATAACTAGAAATGCAGTCTCACCATTAACATTGCCAACAGTAAATATAGGCTACTATATCTTCAAATGTATATTGAATATCCTTACTATTTCCTGATATTAATAAACATGTCTGGTCACATATATGTCCCATCAAGCATGCATTCATAGACACTAAACACGAGTATACTTCAATCCTATAATATTTTAGAAAATCCCTTAAAAGTTGCATTTTTATGTTTAAATATTTTTTATTAGTTTAATAAGGAACAGAGAAAAACAATAACAATTGAACAATCATAAAAATAAATATGTAGGGACCCTTCCCTCTGATGACCTCTATATTGAGGCGTATCATGAGGTAAGTTTACAGTAGGATTGTAACGTGGAAATATCAATTTAACCAGTAATCGTCAACCATCTATAGATTTCTAGCCGTAATTATTTGGTTCTTCGGAATCTCCATATATATAGTATTAATAAAGTCTTAGAGGTGCCATGAGGCCATCATTTCTTAATCTAACTATCTACTAAAACAGCAAGTAACTTTTTCAAAGATTATTGTATCTTCTTAAACATTCTATCTATCTATGTTCATGTCATTTTATTGTCAGGAAGCATCTAGGTCATAGATAATCTATCATACCTAATGATATCCTCATCTTCAAGAGTATGTTTCCAGACAGAGGTAAGGTTAGATAACTTAAATACATTGCCGAGTAAAGGAGGGAAGGGTGGGGATGTATGGGAGGGGAGGGGAAGTGACGACACATTATGCTTTGGTTTGTCTTGTATGTGCATCAATGAGTTTAATTCGTTCTTCTGACTCTGACCATTTAAAGGTCTATCTTCCTATTATTTTATCCGAATAAAGTATATTTACTGATCCAGTAGTACCAAACGGCTTGGACCATATCTTTATTGTCTAGAATACTAGTCGCTATCTCGTACATAGTGTATGTATGATGAATTTTATTGAGTATTTCTGTCCAGGTAGGCACTCCGGTCTTCCAGTGTCTAGCTATGCAGATCCTCGTGATTGTGCATAGAATCCTAATAAACTTATTAATGTGTTTATTATATTTGCTAATGTGTTCATGGAGAAGAGCCTGTTGTATTGTAAGGTTAATGTGTTCATCTAGGATCTGGCTAAGGAAGGCCGACAGTTGTTTCCATACCCCTAGTACCTCTTTGCAGTCCCACCACATATGTTTATATGTTCCTATTTCCCCGCACCCTCTATAGCACAACCTATTCCCTAGCGGACCCATATGAGCTGTTCTTGTGGGGGTCAAATACCAGCGGAATATAGTTTTAGCTACATTTTCTTTCAGATCTACACTTATAAGTCCTTTCTCAGCTTCCTGAAAAATTCTTTCCCACTCTTTGATGTCTTTACAAATGTGCAGTTCCTGTTCCCAGGCCAGCATAGTTGGAGTTTTAGTGGTGTTTTGGGTAGATTGTAATTGTACATAAAGTAAAGAGACAACATGTTTGTCTCGACTTTCTGATTTGCTGAAAGTCTCTATTGGTGTAGTAATGTTGTCTCGTGGGTGTTTAAGGTATGTTTGCATAGCCGAGGAGATTTGCAGGTACATATACCAATGTAGCTTTAATGGGTCTAGTTTTGTCTGTAGTTGAATAAACGAAAGTATTTTCCCACCCGCCATGTAGTCCGCTACTCTATACAACCCTTTATTTTCCCATTTCTTAAGTTGATCCCCAAGTTCTCTTGGGATTATGTATCTTATTGGTATGTATAAGGAGTATTGTGGTAGGAGGTTGTATTTTGTCCTAGCTGTCTTCCAGGTCGTCACCGTTAGGTCTGTGGTGTAAGGTCTGGGATTACCTTTATTTCTTTGTGCTAACTCGGGATCCCAAATTATTGCATCTATCTCACCCCAGTTTCCCATATTTGCTTCTAGAGTGGGCCACATAACCTCCTTAGATCTTTTCAGGAGTAGAGTATCTTGGGCTAATCTGGCGGAGTTGTAATAATCTAGGAGATTAGGGACCCCAATTCCCCCTAGCGATTTATGTTTGGTTAAGACCGATTTTGCTATCCTGTTCAATTTGGTGCCTCTGATAAACATCAATATTTCTTTTTGTAGTGCTTCTAGGTCTGTTTTTATTATTTTAATGGGAAGGGTTCGAAACAGATATAGAATCCGTGGCATGGCGTTCATTTTTACTGCTGCTACTCTACCTAGCCATGAAAACTTAAAGCTTTTCCATTTTACTAGGTCTTGTTTAATTTGTCTAAATAGGGGAACATAGTTTACTTTATATAATTGAGTGTGGCAGGTCGGGAGATGAATCCCTAGATATTTTAGAGTGTGTTTCATCCATTTAAAGTTGAAGTTTAGTTCTAGTAAGGTTTGGGTTTGCTGGGGGATTGCAATGGGTAGGGCTTCGCATTTTTCTGGGTTAATCTTAAACCCCGAAATGTCAGAGAAAGTCTTTATTGTTTGGTATAGATTGGGTAGGGCTATCATTGGGTTTGTTAAGGTCAGTAAGATATCGTCCGCAAAGAGGGCTAATTTATACTCTGAATTGTCTATCTTGATCCCCGTTATATCTGTCTGCGAGCGAATTTTAGCCGCTAGTGGCTCTATACATAGCGCAAAAAGTAGCGGGGATAAGGGGCACCCCTGTCTGGTCCCATTGCGAATTGGGAAAGGTTTTGATTTATAGCCTGCTGCTGAGACCTGTGCTCCTGGGCATGAGTAAATAGTTCTCAAGGCTTTTATAAATGTCCCTTCAAATCCCATTTTATGTAATGCCGTGAACATATAGTCCCAGTCAATTCTGTAAAACGCCTTCTCCGCATCCAAAGAGATGAGCAGAGAAGGCGTTCGTGTCTCTCCCAAAATTTGAATGAGGTTAGTCACTTTCCGTATATTGTCTGGGGCTTCTCTACCTTTAACAAAACCCACTTGGTCTGGGTGAACTAGGTGCGGGACAACATGTTTGAGACGATTCGCTATTATTTTCGTGAGAATTTTAAGGTCTTGATTAATAAGGGATATTGGGCGATAATTCTGACATTTCTTATGATCTCTAGCTGGTTTGGGGATCACCACTATCTTAGCAGCTAATAGTTCTGGTGGTATATTTCCCCCTTCCATAATATAGTTGCAAAATTTAACTAGATGTGGGGTTAATGCTGTTTTAAAAAGTTTATAATATTCTGCCGGGAAGCCGTCTGGTCCCGCCGCCTTCCCGGGTTTAAGGTCTTTAATGGCCCCTAATACTTCTATACAGGAGATTGGTGCGTTAAGTGTATCCCCCTGTTCTTTGGTTATTGTTCGTAACAAATCTTGTGAGAAAAATGTGGAGGTAAGTGCCTCTGTCTCTTCATTGTGCAGAACCTTATTCCCATCATATAATGCTCCATAATATGTCGCAAATATGTCTACTATTTCTTGAGGGTGTGATGTCAGGGTGTTGTTTGGTGTCTCAATTGCGGGAATCGCAGAAATCTTACATCTCTCTCTGATTTTATGTGCCATGTATCTGTCTGGCTTATTTGCGTATATAAAGTATTGTGCCTGAAGTTTATGGATGGCCCTTGTAGCTTGTGAGTGAAGTAGTGAGGCTAATGCAGTTCGCTTGGTGTTTAGGGTGTTTTGGATAGCTTTAGTTTTGGTGTGTTTATGTCGTTTCTCTAGTTCTTCAATTTCTGTGTGGAGTTGTTTTAGTTGTTGTCTATATTGCTGAACCTTTGTTGCTTTTTCTTTTATGAGAATCCCTCTTAGAACTGCTTTATGTGCTGCCCATGTGATTCCTGGATTACTAACAGTGTCTGCGTTTATTTGCCAGTATTCAGTTAATTGTTTAAGTACGTTGTCGTGAGTTTGAGGGTTTTTGACATATGACGAGTCAAAGGTCCAAGTTCTACTTCTATTTGGGTCACTTAATCCCTCCACCTGTAAGGTGATGATTGAGTGGTCAGACCACACACAAGTGTGTATCTGAGAACTGTTGAGTAAGGGTTGTAAGATCTGGCTCACATATATATAATCCAGCCTAACATAGGTTTTATGTGCTGCCGAATAGAATGTGGTGTCGCCTGTTGGGCCATATAATGTGTTCCATGTCTCTATCAGAGAATGAGGTAGTAGACTTTCCTTAATAAATTTGACTATGCGATTGTGTCTAGATTGCTTGTTGGTTAAAGGTTTGTTGACATTTGGGTTAATAGGCAGCATAGTAATATTAAAGTCTCCGGCCAAAAATATTTTAGTGTGTGAGCATTGTGTGAGTAGGTGTGACATATGTTTGAAAAATTCGTGTTGATTCTCGTTTGGCGCATATATATTGCAGAGCGTTACCTCTGAATCTGAGATTCTACCTCTCACTATCAGGTATCTCCCGTCAGTATCTGTCAATATACTTTCTTGTGTGAAGTTAAGTGAGGAGTGGATCAGAATAGATGTACCTCTTTTTTTAGATGTTGCTGTAGAATGGTAATGTGTGTTAAAGTGTTTCGCCCAATATTTGGGGATGTTGTTCTCAAGAAAGTGAGTCTCTTGAAGGAATAGTATGTTAGCATGTAGAGATGTGTATTGTGTCATTGCGATGCGCCTTTTAACATCAGTATTTAACCCTCTCACATTGTGGGATAGTATCTTTATTTTAGGGAGCATGTTGGTTTGTTTGTCTTAGTGTAATGTATAGAGATATCTATTACCTGGAAATCACTTGAGTGGGTGTTTAGCCGGATACTCTGCCTGGAGTCATGGTAAGAGTAGGTGCTCATTGTTGTGTCGTCACTGGGAAGGGGGAGGGAATCAAAAAGAAAATACATTAATGCAAACTTAATAAATAACTGTCTAAAGCCCTTAACCATAGGGCTCTTAAAAGGTAAACTGTAAAGCATTGTAAAAATACACAAAGAGAAAAGTCTGCTACGCTGGGGGACACTGTGTCCCCAACTGCATCGTGCAATCCTTTCAACCACATCCTGGTAGAGAGCCCCGAAAGTAGGGCACCCTCCCAATGTCTCCATAAAGGGTTGGAACATATATGACTTCGTCATCGTATTTGTTCTCAGGGCAACCTAGAGGGGTCTCGGTTTATATCTCTATTCAACGTTCTTCTCCATTCACCCTGTTGAAGAGAATCTGTATAATTGTCTGTTTTGGTCTCTAGGAAATTTTCCCTCTTGTTTCTTTGTTCTTTTTATGGTTTATTGTCTGCCATTTAGATGGATCTGGTTGCTTGTCTGGGTTCTTACCCCTTGTCAGGGTTGTCGTTGCTGTGGGGATATTGGGTATTTCTAAAGATAGTATCTTACTGATCTCTGGGATGTCTTCTGGGTCTTTAAGTGTTATCGTTTTTGAGTCTTTTGTGATGTGCAAGGCAAATGGGAATCCCCATCTATACTGTATTTGGTGCTTCCTGAGTATAGTGGTAAGAGGGCGTAAGGCTCCCCTCCTCTGTAATGTCCGCACACTGAGGTCTTGGTAGAATTGTACCACGTTGCCTTGGTATTTAAAAGTTGGATTTTTCCTTGCAGCCTGCAGAATTTTATCCTTGTCCGGGAAGAATGTTAGTTTGGTTATGATATCTCTTGGGGGTAGGCCTGGTTTAGGCTTAGGCTTTAGCGCTCTGTGAGCTCTCTCTATATGAAAAACATAATCTGTTGGAGAGTTTGTAATTTGAGTAAAGAGTTGGGTAAGGTATGCTGGAATATCCGCAGGAGTGATTTCTTCTGGAACCCCTTTGAGGCGGATATTGTTCCTCCTGCTCCTGTTCTCCAAGTCCTCCATTTTATCTTGAAATTCTTCTAGCATTTGTTGTTGTGTCGCCAAATCTTGGGATATTTCATCAACTTGCTCCACCATGGCGTCTTTTTGATCTTCCAGTGTCTCAACTCTATTACCCATCTCGAGTAGTTCAGACTTGAATTCAGAGAGGCTGCTGGTTACTGATGAGTGTATGGAGTCGATTTTCTCCCAAAGCTTCTCAAAATTATCTGCGATGTCTTTTTTTGATACTAAGAGTTTAAGGTCAGCCTTTGTTATTGGGCTGTCATCTTGTAGTTGTTGATGAGCTTCAGTGTCAGATTCTTCGTCTGCTTCTGTGTCTGGGGTTTGTTTATTTGTTTGGGAAGGCTTAAAAAATGTTGACATGGCTGTTGGTTTAATTGTTTTATCGCCTTTAGTAGCTCTTCTGGCTGCCATTTTAGGGTTGGGTACGTATTAATGAGATATATGCAAATGAGGAGGGAGGAGAAAAAAATAAAAAATAAAAAATAAATAGCACCCTTATTCAGTGGTTGTTTAGACTGTGGTAGCCGACAAAGCTATAGGTTGTAGCAAGCAAGGTCCCCAGCAATTTCTAGCGTGACCCTGAGTTTTCCTTAATGTAGTTAGTAAGATAGGCAGTACTTAAAAGCAACAAGAGGTGTGATTTTCATTTCTATATCATCTTAAACATTAATATGATGCAGTTTTCCTTGTTATAGCTAAAGGATCTTTTCCCCCAGCATAATCTAAGGAGTTGTTCACATTTCAAACATTAGATCTATAACACAGTCTCTATGTCTTTAGCCCCTTCCCTTTCTGGAAGATCAGTGATGTGGTAATATTTGTATGCTTAAATGTTTAAGGTGTTTCTGGCAATCTTTTCACTTCAACTCACAGAGGTTTCAATATCCCACTATTTGTGTCTCCAGGCTAGCAGTGAGAGTGTCTCTAGGTAAAGGGGTTCTAAAGTTCCTGTGAGTGAGCCCTGCAGTTATCTGGTGGTTTCTGTGTCTGAGGAGCAATCTAATTAGCTGATTTCAGTCTGCGTGTGCAGTTTAGTGAAAATATTTCCCCTTTCTGCTGCTTTGTCTCAGTGTTTGCTGGAACACAGTATGGTGGCTATTATTGCAGCTCTTGGGGTCTGGAGAGTAAGTTGCTTAGGTGATAGTTAGGAGTACGCTGACAGCTTGTTTCCCTGAGGTGCAATTTCCCCCTACCGGGACCAATATTCAGATATATGCCCTATTAGGAGCTTTTTATGGTTGTCTACCCCTGTGTTTATTGTCTTTTTTCTGCCCCCTAAGTTTTCTTGTTTGGGATAGTGCAGTCTTTAAGATTGTGGCCTTTATATTTATAGAGTGTGGGGCTGCTCTCAAGATGGCGGATTTTCTAGCCACTGTCCTCTCACCTGTGTGGCTCAGCTTATGTTGCGATTCCCCCGCCTGGATGTTTAATACCCTGTTAGTATGGGTTGCTGATTAGGGGGTTAGCTCCAGAGAAGATTCGGGTGTTTTGCTTACCCCTCCGGAGTTGGAGATCCGTGCTCCGCTAGGTTACTCCTCTGCTGTTTGTGCCTCCGGCGACTCCGGTGATTCCAGGGACCGCTCAATCAGCTCCTGAGTGGAGTCCCTTCCCCCGGAGACACTGCTTGGCTTTCGGTCTGTGGCTTATGGCTCTATGTGCAGTCCCCGGCTCCTGATCAGTTGTTTGTCAGAGCGGGTCTTTACTGCCGGGTAGTTTCTCACTGTCTTTCGCTGCCGTTCTTCTCTCTGTTCTGAGAACTTGAAAGTTGAGCTGCAGAGTGTCACAGATCTTTGCTCCTCTAACAATAGTGATCCGCCAGATTGTTTGGGGTTTTATTAGGGTGTATTTTTTGGCTAAATTAATTAAATTATATAGTTTGTACACGGAGCCTCTGCAGTTTGCTTCCTCTTCAAAAGTTGCATTTTTATGAGGGACTAGTAGTATCAATCAATACAATATATATGTCTATCTGACTTATTCTGTATATCAGCTCATTTGATATACTGGTACATATTTCATTTTCTAGATCTTATATCATAGATATACATGAGTATTATAGATATGTATTAATACATGTCTCAACAGTGTTTAAGACATGGGCTCAATATTTAATGCATTTATATATTAGCTTATAGTATCTTATTTAAAAACCTCATCTTCACATCAGATTCTTCCCTGTAATGTTCACTAGATGTCTGGAAAACAAAGAAAAATGTATTTATTTTGAAATAACTTAAACATTTATGTATACCAATGCAGTTATTCATTTAATTAATTACAAACCTGAAATGCATTTCTCAGATCCATGGATATATATAGTAAAGCAAGATAGCGTCAGCACTTATTCATACAAAATTCCATTTTATTGAGGCAACAGACAAAGTTAAAAACAGCGACGTTTCGAGTTAACACAGACCCTTAGTCATGCAATGGTTTATGGGAAAAATCACCTTCTTTTATAACACCTGTGCATCAATTAGCTTGATTTACCTGCATACATTCAAATTTCCATTTTTGATTTTTGACCCCTAACGGGTCAGAATGGTCAGTAAATAATCTTTGTACCTAAATCACAGCTTTTCTTATATAATAAAGAATTCCTATCTAGTGATTATAACCCAAGACTATATTTCAACACATATTATTAAAAACATTTCATACAAAATTACAAAAATACAATACATTAATACTTATAAAAACAAATGAAGATCATAGTCTTTGTTTAGACCATTCGGACTAAGTGTTTTTAGATGCTGTATCCACCATACCTCTCTTTTCTTTAACAGTAACTCTCTGTTACCCCCTCTTCTTTGTTTTGGTATGTGGTCAATTACTTGGAATCGTAACTGGCTGACTGTATGTCCAGCATTGATAAAATGGGATGATACGGGCAATGTCATATCTTTACATCTAATGGAAGACTTATGAGCACTTATCCTATCTTTGATGGGGTTAATGGTCTCTCCCACATAGCCCCGCCCACATGGACATTTAAGAATATACACCACATGGTCAGTGTTGCATGTATATAGGCCTTTAATTTCACGTTTTTTATTGTCATTCATCTGTGCTATGTATTTCCCCTTAATCATGGAATTACATTGGGCACAGTTGAGACAACGGGTATGATCATTTATTAGCTGTTGTAAGGTAATTTATAGTATCTTTCTTACTAGTGCCCACATCTGATTTTACCACTAGGCCTCTAATATTTTTGACCCTCTTAAAGGAATTAATCGGTGGTTTGCAAAATTCCTCAATATGTGGATTCGTTTTATTTAGTATATACCAATGTTTTTTTGACAATTCTTGTAATGTCATTGCTGAATTGATTATATACTGAAGAAAAGATAAGTTGTTTTTTATCAATCTGATTTTTATTTTTACTCTTATTTGATATTAGATCATGAGTCTCTCTAGTTTTCAATTTAACTGTTTGTTCACTGGTGGTTATGACAGCTTGAGGGTAACCTCTATCAGTAAAAAATGTTCCCATTTGTTTCAATCTTACTTCTTGCAGATCTTTCTCTTTTACATTGCGCATCGTTCTAAGGAACTGGCTCTTAGGGATAGCATTAAATACCCTATCTGGATGGTAACTGTTAAAATGAAGTAATGTATTGCGGTCTGTTGGTTTGCAGTATAGGTCTGTTACTAAATGGTCATCTTTTTTATATACCAAGGTGTCAAGATAACTTTTTTTTTCAGCAACCTTTTTTTTGCTGAAATAATAGCATTAAGAAAGGTGCTGGACTTACCTGTTAAAGTTGTGTCTATACTTTCCTGCTACAAGTTACGTGCACCTGGGAACAGAATGGAGGTAACAGATGAAGATACGGATGTTTTTTCATATTCGGACTTAGATGCTTCATGAATTACGGCTTTAGCCAGAGGTCCAAGAGACTTTTTGAAAGGTATAGCAAATGCCAACATTGTTAAAGTGTGGGAAAAGGCAAGGAAAAAACTTTTGTCATATGAACTACACAGTGTCACCCTTGCGGAATATTTCCGTGTAAGACGAATCCCAAGGGGCTTAAGAATAAAACTGAGACCGACAATTATGATCAATAATGATAAGTATAAAAAAAGATTTGAATGTATATTGAACAAATGTTCATTCGACATTATCGTTTGGACAGTGGAATGTCTGCAGGAAGAAATCGAGATACAAAGAACTGTGGTATCTGAAAGTGAAAATAAAGTAAATACTCACTTCTCTGCTGACGATTTGTTGAAAACAAAGAAAGAGATAGACAAGATCCTTGATGACTACCAGAAGGAGTTAAAAGATATCAAGAGAAACAAGTTCAATCGAGACGAAGAGGATTACAAAGCAAATCACGTGTACCGCTGGACCAATGAGGAAGAGATCCATGATGTCGGAAGGAGGCGACCAGGAAGAGGACGCGGAACATGGCAAGGAATGAGACACGCGATGGAAAAGACAACGACAGCTACTGATTCATCCACATCGGAGGATTTTTTATACATGGGAACAGATACCGATACCGGAGGGGAGGACGGAAACACAAGAGCCGGAGGCTCCGACCCCCGACAATCCAACAGGTTGAGGAACAGGCGATTTCCGAGGGGCCGCAAGAAATAAATGGGACTTTCGATGTACCACAGCAAACCGCCGGGAGTGGTGAAGGTGGTAATGTACATAGTATAACGTCAAATGATATGATATGTAACGACACTAATCAGTGCGAGATGCCAGTCCCGGCAGAGACATTAGTTATTAACATTTCCAAATATGAACTCACTAAAGATGAACTAAGTGTTCTAAATAAAGGGTTATCTTTTTGTCCAACTGTATATGCTAATCAATTTACCATAGAGAAGGATTTATATCGCTTTTTTAGAAATCTAAGGCTAAAAGCATATTTTGGTAATATTGTAGATACTGATAAGGATAAAGTATTTAGTAATACAGTGAATGAGAGAGAGATATTTGACACCAGACCATTAGGACTGACAAACAAATCTAAGTATGTACCCAGCACTTCCAACTCTGGAGTAGAAACATATATTAAGTTAGTTCAAGATGACATTCATAAATTATATACAACATCTAAACATGGAATGAGTTCTAATGTCACCACAGCAGAACGTAAAGCTTTGAAAAATCTATCTAACAATAATCTAATTGAGATCAAAAATGCTGATAAGGGTGGTGCGGTAGTGGTGCTCGATAAGGAATATTATATACAGGAAATTTTGTCTCAACTATCAGATGGTGGAATATACTTAATATTAGACCATGATCCTTTACCTGATATCAAAAAAGAAATAGCGGCAGTAATTGACAAGGCTTTGGTGAATAAAGTCATTACTAAGGATTTAGCCACATTTCTCATAAAAATAGACCCCATTACACCTGTATTTTATACAACTCCGAAAATCCACAAAAATCTAAAGGAGCCACCGGGTAGACCCATAGTGGCGAGTACGGAATCAGTTTTTGCTAATATAGCAATTTTTCTAGACAAAATTTTGAATCCCATAGCGGTAGGTCAGAAATCTTTTCTAAAAGACACAGGGGACTTTCTAACTAGAATAGATGAAGTAAGAGTGAGTGAAAATGACATATTATTCACACTAGATATAGTGAGTCTATATACTTCAATCCCACATGAATCAGGAGTACAATCTGTATTGGATCTTATCAAAAAGGATCAGGTATATACTAATGCACAATGTGACTTTGTAGAAGATATGCTGAATATAATACTACACCTTAACTATTTTTTGTTCCAAGACACATATTATATACAAAGAAAGGGAACTGCCATGGGCTCCAATGTGGCCCCCTCATACGCCAATATATTCGTAAGTCAATTTGAAAACAGATATGTCTATCCTAGCAATAAATATCAAAGCCACTGCAAGGTATGGCTACGTTATATAGATTATATATTTGGCGTATGGGGGGACACATTGGAGACCCTTGAGAACTTTGTGGAGGAATTAAACAATTATACAACAAGTCTGCAATTTACTATTAGTTACTCACGAGTGAAAGTAAGTTATCTTGACACCTTGGTATATAAAAAAGATGACCATTTAGTAACAGACCTATAATGCAAACCAACAGACCGCAATACATTACTTCATTTTGACAGTTACCATCCAGATAGGGTATTTAATGCTATCCCTAAGAGCCAGTTCCTTAGAACGATGCGCAATGTAAAAGAGAAAGATCTGCAAGAAGTAAGATTGAAACAAATGGGAAAAAAATTTACTGATAGAGGTTACCCTCAAGCTGTCATAACCACCAGTGAACAAACAGTTAAATTGAAAACTAGAGAGACTCATGATCTAATATAAAATAAGAGTAAAAATAAAAATCAGATTGATAAAAAACAACTTATCTTTTCTTCAGTATATAATCAATTCAGCAATGACATTACAAGAATTGTCAAAAAACATTGGTATATACTAAATAAAACGAATCCACATATTGAGGAATTTTGCAAACCACCGATTAATTCCTTTAAGAGGGTCAAAAATATTAGAGACCTAGTGGTAAAATCAGATGTGGGCACTAGTAAGAAAGATACTATAAATTACCTTACAACAGCTAATAAAGGATCATACCCCTGTCTCAACTGTGCCCAATGTAATTCCATGATTAAGGGGAAATACATAGCACAGATGAATGACAATAAAAAACGTGAAATTAAAGGCCTATATACATGCAACACTGACCATGTGGTGTATATTCTTAAATGTCCATGTGGGCGGGGCTATGTGGGAGAGACCATTAACCCCATCAAAGATAGGATAAGTGCTCATAAGTCTTCCATTAGATGTAAAGATATGACATTGCCCGTATCATCCCATTTTATCAATGCTGGACATACAGCCAGTTAGGGGTCAAAAATCCAAAATGGAAATTTGAATGTATGCAGGTAAATCAAGCTAATTGATGCACAGGTGTTATAAAAGAAGGTGATTTTTCCCATAATCCATTGCATGACTAAGGGTCTGTGTTGACTCGAAACGTCGCTGTTTTTAACTTTGTCTGTTGCCTCAATAAAATGGAATTTTGTATGAATAAGTGCTGACGCTATCTTGCTTTACTATATTCACATATGTGGGCTGGCAGACCCCACTCAGCGGACGTGCACTACTTTAATCCTGGAAAAGGTTGATGAAAAAATGCTGAAATAATACCATTAAGAAAGGTGCTGGACTTACCTGTTAAGATTTCTGCACAAATTGGTCATAAAATGTGACCTGATCATCATCTATGTCACAACAATAGACAATCACAGTCTGCTTAAACTAATAACACACAAAGAATGAAATGTTGCCAGGTTTTTATTGAACACACCATGTAAACATTCACAGTGCAGGTGGAAAAAGTATGTGAACCCTTGGATTTAATAACTGGTTGAACCTCCTTTGGCAGCAATAACTTCAACCAAACATTTCCTTTAGTTACAGATCAGACGTGCATAACGGTAAGGAGTAATTCTTGACCATTCCTCTTTACAGAACTGTTTCAGTTCAGCAATATTCTTGGGATGTCTGGTGTGAATCGCTTTCTTGAGGTCATGCCACAGCATCTCAATCGGGTTGAGGTCAGGACTCTGACTGGGCCACTTCAGAAGGCGTATTTTCTTCTGTTTAAGCCATTCTGTTGTTGATTTACTTCTATGCTTTGGGTCATTGTCCTGTTGCAACACCCATCTTCTGTTGAGCTTCAGCTGGTAGACAGATGGCCTTAAGTTCTCCTGCAAAATGTCTTGATAATTTGGGAATTCATTTTTCCTTCGATGATAGCAATCCGTCCAGGCCCTGATGCAGCAGAGCAGCCCCAAACCATGATGCCCCCACCACCATACTTCACAGTTGTGATGAGGTTTTGATGTTGGTGTGCTGTGCCTCTTTTTCGCCACACATACGGCTAGATTTGGAGTTTGGCGGTAAAAGGGCTGTTAACGCTCCGCGGGTTTTTTTCTGGCCGCAACATAAATTTAACTCTGGTATCGAGAGTTAAAACAAATGCTGCGTTAGGCTCCAAAAAAGGAGCGTAGAGCATATTTAGCGCAAATGCAACTCTCGATACCAGAGTTGCTTACGGACGCGGCCGGCCTCAAAAACGTGCTCGTGCACGATTCTCCCATAGGAAACAATGGGGCTGTTTGAGCTGAAAAAAAACCTAACACCTGCAAAAAAGCAGCGTTCAGCTCCTAACGCAGCCCCATTGTTTCCTATGGGGAAACACTTCCTACGTCTGCACCTAACACTCTAACATGTACCCCGAGTCTAAACACCCCTAGCCTTACACTTATTAACCCCTAATCTGCCGCCCCCGCTATCGCTGACCCCTGCATTACACTTTTAACCCCTAATCTGCCGCTCCGTAAACCGCCGCCACCTACGTTATCCCTATGTACCCCTAATCTGCTGCCCTAACATCGCCGACCCCTATGTTATATTTATTAACCCCTAATCTGCCCCCCACAACGTCGCCGACACCTACCTACACTTATTAACCCCTAATCTGCCGAGCGGACCTGAGCGCTACTATAATAAAGTTATTAACCCCTAATCCGCCTCACTAACCCTATCATAAATAGTATTAACCCCTAATCTGCCCTCCCTAACATCGCCGACACCTACCTTCAATTATTAACCCCTAATCTGCCGACCGGAGCTCACCGCTATTCTAATAAATGTATTAACCCCTAAAGCTAAGTCTAACCCTAACACTAACACCCCCCTAAGTTAAATATAATTTTTATCTAACGAAATAAATTAACTCTTATTAAATAAATGATTCCTATTTAAAGCTAAATACTTACCTGTAAAATAAATCCTAATATAGCTACAATATAAATTACATTTATATTATAGCTATTTTAGGATTAATATTTATTTTACAGGTAACTTTGTATTTATTTTAACCAGGTACAATAGCTATTAAATAGTTAAGAACTATTTAATAGTTACCTAGTTAAAATAATTACAAATTTACCTGTAAAATAAATCCTAACCTAAGATATAATTAAACCTAACACTACCCTATCAATAAAATAATTAAATAAACTACCTACAATTACCTACAATTAACCTAACACTACACTATCAATAAATTAATTAAACACAATTGCTACAAATAAATACAATTAAATAAACTATCTAAAGTACAAAAAATAAAAAAGAACTAAGTTACAGAAAATAAAAAAATATTTACAAACATAAGAAAAATATTACAACAATTTTAAACTAATTACACCTACTCTAAGCCCCCTAATAAAATAACAAAGACCCCCAAAATAAAAAATTCCCTACCCTATTCTAAAATACAAAAATTACAAGCTCTTTTACCTTACCAGCCCTGAACAGGGCCCTTTGCGGGGCATGCCCCAAGAATTTCAGCTCTTTTGCCTGTACAAAAAAACATACAATACCCCCCCCCCAACATTACAACCCACCACCCACATACCCCTAATCTAACCCAAACCCCCTTAAATAAACCTAACACTAATCCCCTGAAGATCTGCCTACCTTGTCTTCACCATCCAGGTATCACCGATCCGTCCTGGCTCCAAGATCTTCATCCAACCCAAGCGGGGGTTGGCGATCCATAATCCGGTGCTCCAAAGTCTTCCTCCTATCCGGCAAGAAGAGGACATCCGGACCGGCAAACATCTTCTCCAAGCGGCATCTTCTATGTTCTTCCATCCGATGACGACCGGCTCCATCTTGAAGACCTCCAGCGCGGATCCATCCTCTTCTTCCGACGACTAGACGACGAATGACGGTTCCTTTAAGGGACGTCATCCAAGATGGCGTCCCTCGAATTCCGATTGGCTGATAGGATTCTATCAGCCAATCGGAATTAAGGTAGGAATATTCTGATTGGCTGATGGAATCAGCCAATCAGAATCAAGTTCAATCCGATTGGCTGATCCAATCAGCCAATCAGATTGAGCTCGCATTCTATTGGCTGTTCCGATCAGCCAATAGAATGCGAGCTCAATCTGATTGGCTGATTGGATCAGCCAATCGGATTGAACTTGATTCTGATTGGCTGATTCCATCAGCCAATCAGAATATTCCTACCTTAATTCCGATTGGCTGATAGAATCCTATCAGCCAATCGGAATTTGAGGGACGCCATCTTGGATGACGTCCCTTAAAGGAACCGTCATTCGTCGTCTAGTCGTCGGAAGAAGAGGATGGATCCGCGCTGGAGGTCTTCAAGATGGAGCCGGTCGTCATCGGATGGAAGAACATAGAAGATGCCGCTTGGAGAAGATGTTTGCCGGTCCGGATGTCCTCTTCTTGCCGGATAGGAGGAAGACTTTGGAGCACCGGATTATGGATCGCCAACCCCCGCTTGGGTTGGATGAAGATCTTGGAGCCAGGACGGATCGGTGATACCTGGATGGTGAAGACAAGGTAGGAAGATCTTCAGGGGATTAGTGTTAGGTTTATTTAAGGGGGTTTGGGTTAGATTAGGGGTATGTGGGTGGTGGGTTGTAATGTTGGGGGGGGGGGTATTGTATGTTTTTTTGTACAGGCAAAAGAGCTGAAATTCTTGGGGCATGCCCCGCAAAGGGCCCTGTTCAGGGCTGGTAAGGTAAAAGAGCTTGTAATTTTTGTATTTTAGAATAGGGTAGGGAATTTTTTATTTTGGGGGTCTTTGTTATTTTATTAGGGGGCTTAGAGTAGGTGTAATTAGTTTAAAATTGTTGTAATATTTTTCTTATGTTTGTAAATATTTTTTTATTTTCTGTAACTTAGTTCTTTTTTATTTTTTGTACTTTAGATAGTTTATTTAATTGTATTTATTTGTAGCAATTGTGTTTAATTAATTTATTGATAGTGTAGTGTTAGGTTAATTGTAGGTAATTGTAGGTAGTTTATTTAATTATTTTATTGATAGGGTAGTGTTAGGTTTAATTATATCTTAGGTTAGGATTTATTTTACAGGTAAATTTGTAATTATTTTAACTAGGTAACTATTAAATAGTTCTTAACTATTTAATAGCTATTGTACCTGGTTAAAATAAATACAAAGTTACCTGTAAAATAAATATTAATCCTAAAATAGCTATAATATAAATGTAATTTATATTGTAGCTATATTAGGATTTATTTTACAGGTAAGTATTTAGCTTTAAATAGGAATCATTTATTTAATAAGAGTTAATTTATTTCGTTAGATAAAAATTATATTTAACTTAGGGGGGTGTTAGTGTTAGGGTTAGACTTAGCTTTAGGGGTTAATACATTTATTAGAATAGCGGTGAGCTCCGGTCGGCAGATTAGGGGTTAATAATTGAAGGTAGGTGTCGGCGATGTTAGGGAGGGCAGATTAGGGGTTAATACTATTTATGATAGGGTTAGTGAGGCGGATTAGGGGTTAATAACTTTATTATAGTAGAGCTCAGGTCCGCTCGGCAGATTAGGGGTTAATAAGTGTAGGCAGGTGTCGGCGACGTTGTGGGGGGCAGATTAGGGGTTAATAAATATAACATAGGGGTCGGCGATGTTAGGGGCAGCAGATTAGGGGTACATAGGGATAACGTAGGTGGCGGCGATTTGCGGTCGGAAGATTAGGGGTTAATTATTTTAAGTAGCTTGCGGCGACGTTGTGGGGGGCAAGTTAGGGGTTAATAAATATAATATAGGGGTCGGCGGGGTTAGGGGCAGCAGATTAGGGGTACATAAGTATAACGTAGGTGGCGGTCGGCAGATTAGGGGTTAAAAATTTTAATCGAGTGGCGGCGATGTGGGGGGAGCTCGGTTTAGGGGTACATAGGTAGTTTATGGGTGTTAGTGTACTTTAGGGTACAGTAGTTAAGAGCTTTATAAACCGGCGTTAGCCAGAAAGCTCTTAACTCCTGCTTTTTTCAGGCGGCTGGAATCTTGTCGTTAGAGCTCTAACGCTCACTGCAGAAACGACTCTAAATACCAGCGTTAGAAAGATCCCATTGAAAAGATAGGCTACGCAAATGGCGTAGGGGGATCTGCGGTATGGAAAAGTCGCGGCTGTAAAGTGAGCGTTAGACCCTTTAATCACTGACTCCAAATACCAGCGGGCGGCCAAAACCAGCGTTAGGAGCCTCTAACGCTGGTTTTGACGGCTACCGCCGAACTCTAAATCTAGGCCTAAGTGTTGTGTGTTTCTTCCAAACAACTCAACTTTGGTTTCATCTGTCCACAGAATATGGAACATCCAGGTGCTCTTGTGCAAACTGTAAACATGCAGAATTGTTTTGTTTGGACAGCAGTGGCTTCCTCTGTGGTATCCTACCATGAAATCCATTCTTGTTTAGTGTTTTACGTATTGTAGATTCGATAACAGGGATGTTAGCATTTTCCAGTGACTTTTGTAAGTCTTTAGCTGACACTCTAGGATTCTTCTTCACCTCATTGTGCAGTCTGCGCTGTGCTCTTGCAGTCATCTTTACAGGACGGCTACTTCTAGGGAGAGTAGCAGCAGTGCTGAACTTTCTCCATTTATAGACAATTTGTCTTACCGTGGACTGATGAACAGCAAGGCTTTTGGAGATACTTTTATAACCCTTTCCAGCTTTATGCAAGTCAACAATTCTTAATCGTAGGTCTTCTGAGAGCTCTTTTTTGCGAGGCATCATTCACATCAGGCAATGCTTCTTGTGAAAGCAAACCCAGAACTGGTGTGTGTTTTTTATAGGGCAGGGCAGCTGTAACCAACACTTCCAATCTCATCTCATTGATTGGACTCCAGTTGGCTGACATCTCACTCCAATTAGCTCTTGGAGATGTCATTAGTCTAGGGGTTCACATACTTTTTCCACCTGCACTGTGAATGTTTACATGGTGTGTTCAATAAAAACATGGCAACATTTAATTATTTGTGTGTTATTAGTTTAAGCAGACTGTGATTGTCTATTGTTGTGACTTAGATGATGATCAGATCACATTTTATGACCAATTTGTGCAGAAATCCATATCATTCCAAAGGGTTCACATACTTTTTCTTGCAACTGTATATATATATATAATTTATACACTCTGAGTATCAATTAAATCTTTGAGAATTATACAGTTCATATAGATGAATTTCTAACTTCTCTTTCCAAAACCAAGATTTAAATTCTTATATGCTTTCAGCAAAATATGTCTCTCTGTTTTCTCCTGCTATTTTCCATTGAGACGTACGTCTGAGCTTCGTGTATTTGAAACTCAGTAGGGGACACGTAACACTTACATGATAAGGGCTATCTCCTTTGAGTATGTTTGTATATTCTATTATCAGTTCAGACTGAGCGACTGTTCTTTACAGGGGGCCTGTAAGTTTATTACCCATCTTGGGCAGGAAACCCATATATGGGCATACACATCAGAGGGCTCAATAATGCTAATATTTACATTGATGTCGATCTTATCTATACAAAGGCCTAAATCCTTTTGTTCTCTCCTGTGTAACCAAGAAGAAGGGGGGTTTGTCTGTTTTGGCTACAGCCGACACAACTCATGTCAAGGGAGTCATTAGCTGACCTGAAATTTCAAAATTTATTTGATGCATATGTAGTTTATTTAATGCTATTCACAGGTACTCTGACAGTAAAGGAGTTAGGCGGCAGCTAGGGAGACCAGAGAGGATGGAGTTGCAGTAATCAAGGCGGGAAAGGATGAGAGAGTGGATTAGAATCTTAGTTGTGTCTTGTGAAAGGAAATGTCTAATTTTAAAGGTGTTTTTAAGGTGGAAGCGGCAGTCTTTAGCCAAGGACTGAATGTGAGGAGTAAAGGAAAGATCCGAGGATGCTTAGCTGTAGTGGAAAAGGAGTCAAATGTGTTAATGTGCTCTAAATGAACTTTTTTTACTCAGTAGATGGTATTTTATTATATTTGTTTCCACCATAAAAAAGGATTCTTATAACAAAACAAAATATGTAAAGTTATACAGCTCCTACAAATTCTTTTTAATGCAGTTAGTAAAAGACTGTAATTAGAATGCATAACACAATGCTGGGGGGGACAAATTGGTGGGTGTCTCATAAAAAAACAATGTCTGAAAATAGAAAATAAAAAATAGGCAAAGCTTACTGTAAGCACACTGATATCTTTGGAGATAGGAATATTAAATAAAAATGCTGAAGTTTATTTGGAAGTACAGAAAATGAAATTGATGTGCATTAGGGGAACAGATGGCAGACAAACTGATGCAAACTGGCAGGGAACAATAAAGATTTCTTTGCTTTGTATTATATTCCTTCCAATCCTATGTGCATTGCATCTTCCCAAACATATTAGGTTTATGCCAGCTATACTATTTTTAATTTAATTATTCATTTTTACAATTCCCCCCCATCTACATAGAATCAACAAGTTACACATTGCAAGAATTTCCATTTAAATGTAGTGGTTTAAATATTAATACATTCAAATACTGTCCTTCATTTCAATTTGTACGCTATGCTACTCCATTCTTTATTAAATTAAATGTTTAATAGAAAAGGCTTATTGCTTTGAATCAGTAGTTAGATACCATTTGTCATTTAATTACCCATGAAAAGCTACGACAAGTTACATAGTACAAGTTATTGCACCCATGGTGTTAGACATATGCTACATAAAAGATGCAGTCACCTTGACAGTTTATGAACAAATGTGCCCTTTGGAATGTTAATAATGCCAATTTTTTTGTTTCATTGTTTGACTAAAAATGGTATTATTGTTGAGATATGATGGACTATAGCACATAGAACTGAAGTTCTAGCTCACAGTTTTTAAGTGTTAGATAGAATTATAATGTCAATTAATGTATAAACAGTTATTATAAGAAGTTTCAAAAAATAAACATGGTGTGGACAGGAATCCACAAATCTATATCTTTTGGTATCCCTTAGAAATTAAAGGGACATAAAACCCCAAACTATTATTTAACGATTCAGATAGAGCATACAGTTTTAAACATTTTTCCAATTTTCTTCTATTATCAAATTTGCTTCATTCTCTTGGTATCCTTCATTGAAGGAGCAGTAATGCACTACTTTGAGCTTGCTGAACACATCTGTAAGCCAATGACAAGAGACATAAATAAGCAGCCACCACCAGCACCTATCTCCCAGTAGTGCACTGCCGCTCCTGAGACTACCTAGGTATGCTTTTCAACAAAGGATACCAAGAAAACAAAGCAAATTAGACAATAGAAGTAAATTGGAAAGTTGTTTAAAATTACATGCTCTATCTGAATCATAAAATAACATTTTGGCTTTCATGTCCCTTTAAATATATACATGTGTTGCATTATTCCAATAATAAAGGATACTTGGATGTAAAAAAAATCCAATTTGATATGAATAAAGCTGGTAAAAACATAATACGGGTTTTGACCGGTAGATTAGTAAATGTACTTAACAATTGTATAAACAGCTCGCAAGCTAAAATTCTTTGAGGGACCTTGCAATACTGAGGAGATGCCATAAATAATCTGATCAGACCAGAGAGCTTTAGACCATCGGACCCATGACATACAATTTAAAAAAAAAATCCAATTTACTTCTATTTGCTAATCTCCCTATTTATTTTGGTACTAGTCCTAAAGCCTGTTCACACGGGCCATTTTTTACAGTACAGTGGTCCCACCCCTTGCTGTCTCTCCCCCTCTCTTTTGTACTCTCTCCCCCTCTCTTTTGTGCTCTCTCCCCCTCTCTTTTGCACTCTCTCCCCCTCTCTTTTGCGCTCTCTCTTGCTCCACCTCTCTTTTGCTCTCTCTCCCCCCTCTCTTTTGCTCTCCCTCTCCCCCCCTCTCTTTTGCTCTCCCTCCCCCTCTCTTTTGCGCTCTCTCCCCCTCTCTTTTGTGCTCTCTCCCCCTCTCTTTTATGCTCTCTCTCGCTCCACCTCTCTTTTGCTCTCTCTCTCCCCCCTCTCTTTTGCTTCCTCTCCCCCCATCTCTTTTGCTTTCTCTCCCCCTCTTTTTTGCTCTCTCTCCCCCTCTCTTTTGCGCTCTCTCTCCCCTCTCTTTTACGTTCTCTCTCCCCCCTCTCTTTTGCGTTCTCTCTCTCTTTTGCACACTCTCTCTCCCCCATCTTTTGCGTGCTCTCTCTCGCCCCTCTTTTGCGCTCTCTCTCCCCCTCTCTTTTGCGCTCTCTCTCCCCCTCTTTTGCGCTCTCTATCTCCCCCTCTCTTTTGTGCTCTCCCCCTCTCTTTTGCACTCTCTCTCTCTCCTCCTCTTTTACGCTTTCTCTCTCCTCCCTCTCTTTTGCGTTCTCTCTCTCTTTTGCGCTCTCTCTCTCCCCCCTCTTTTGCATGCTCTCTCTCTCCCCTCTCTTTTACGCTCTCTCTCTCCCCCGTCTTTTGCATGCTCTCTCTCTCCCCTCTCTTTTACGCTCTCTCCCCCCGCTCTTTTGCGTTCTCTCTCTCTTTTGCGCACTCTCTCTGCCCCCTCTTTTACACGCGCTCTCTCTCCCCCTCTCTTTTGCACTCTCTCTCTCTCCTCCTCTTTTACGCTTTCTCTCTCCTCCCTCTCTTTTGCGTTCTCTCTCTCTTTTGCGCTCTCTCTCTCCCCCCTCTTTTGCTCTCCCTCTCCCCCCCTCTCTTTTGCTCTCTCTCCCCCTCTCTTTTGCGCTCTCTCCCCCTCTCTTTTGTGCTCTCTCCCCCTCTCTTTTATGCTCTCTCTCGCTCCACCTCTCTTTTGCTCTCTCTCTCCCCCCTCTCTTTTGCTTCCTCTCCCCCCATCTCTTTTGCTTTCTCTCCCCCTCTTTTTTGCTCTCTCTCCCCCTCTCTTTTGCGCTCTCTCTCCCCTCTCTTTTACGTTCTCTCTCCCCCCTCTCTTTTGCGTTCTCTCTCTCTTTTGCACACTCTCTCTCCCCCATCTTTTGCGTGCTCTCTCTCGACCCTCTTTTGCGCTCTCTCTCTCCCCCTCTCTTTTGCGCTCTCTCTCTCTCCCCCTCTTTTGCGCTCTCTATCTCCCCCTCTCTTTTGTGCTCTCTCTCCCCCTCTCTTTTGCACTCTCTCTCTCCTCCTCCTCTTTTACGCTTTCTCTCTCCTCCCTCTCTTTTGCGCTCTCTCTCTCTTTTGCGCTCTCTCTCTCCCCCCTCTTTTGCATGCTCTCTCTCTCCCCTCTCTTTTACGCTCTCTCTCTCCCCCGTCTTTTGCATGCTCTCTCTCTCCCCTCTCTTTTACGCTCTCTCTCTCTCCCCCCTCTCTTTTGCGTTCTCTCTCTCTTTTGCACACTCTCTCTCCCCCATCTTTTGCGTGCTCTCTCTCGCCCCTCTTTTGCGCTCTCTCTCTCCCCCTCTCTTTTGCGCTCTCTCTCTCTCCCCCTCTTTTGCGCTCTCTATCTCCCCCTCTCTTTTGTGCTCTCCCCCCCCTCTCTTTTGCACTCTCTCTCTCTCCTCCTCTTTTACGCTTTCTCTCTCCTCCCTCTCTTTTGCGTTCTCTCTCTCTTTTGCGCTCTCTCTCTCCCCCCTCTTTTGCATGCTCTCTCTCTCCCCTCTCTTTTACGCTCTCTCTCTCCCCCGTCTTTTGCATGCTCTCTCTCTCCCCTCTCTTTTACGCTCTCTCTCTCTCCCCCCGCTCTTTTGCGTTCTCTCTCTCTTTTGCGCACTCTCTCTGCCCCCTCTTTTACACGCTCTCTCTCCCCCTATCTTTTGTGCGCTCTCTCTCCCCCTCTCTTTTGCTCTCTCTCTCTCCCCCTCTCTTTTGTGCTCTCTCCCCCTCTCTTTTGCACTCTCTCTCATCCTCTTTTGCATGCTCTCTCTCTCTCCCCCTCTTTTGCGCTCTCTCTCCCCCTCTCTTTTGCGCTCTCTCTCTCCCACCCTTTCTTTTGCGCTCTCTCTCCCCCTCTCTTTTGCGCTCTCTCTCTCCCCCCTCTCTTTTGCTCTGTCTCTCTCTGCTTTTTTTGCTCTCTCTCTCCATCCCTCTCTTTTGCTCTTTCTCTCCATCCCTCTCTTTTGCTCTCTCTCTCCCCCTCTCTTTTGCTCTGTCTCTCTCCCCTCTCTTTTGCTCTCTCTCCCCCTCTCTTCTGCACTTTCCCCTCTCTTCTGCTCTTCCCCCTCTCTTTAGCTCTTTCCTATCTTTTTGTCTCTCCCCTTCTCTTTCTATTTCTCTCCCCTCTCTGTTGCGCCAACCGTGCCCGGCCACGCCCCGACCATGCCTGGCCCCGCCCATGCCCCACCCGGCCACGCCCACATTTGCCGCAAACAGCATGGATTATCAGGTAAGGCCAGGTGTGCTTGTCCTCTGCTGTCTCTACTGTGCATGACAGCTTCGGACAAACACACTTGGCCTTTTATATAATAGGATTGCCTGTAAAATCTAGTTCCTTTTCATAAAAGCATCTCCAGGTATACTCAGGAGCGTGCATGCTTCTTGAGTTCTGTATGTGTGACATTGTTCCAATTATTGTTGCAAATATTAATGCTATATAGTGCTCATGACACATTTACACTCCTGTGCCTACCTTAGTATGCTCTTATGGCAAGAGTCATGGTAGGCTGTTTTCTTTGTTTTGCCACTGACCAATAAATAGACACAGCCATAATTTGTAGCAAATAGAACCAGCCAATTTGTTATTTAATTGGGATCCCCACACTGCAATAGCAGTTACCAGTGGAGAAGTAGTGAGACAAATTACAAAATGCATAGAGACACGTGGGTGAGGTGAGACATAATTTTCTGAAGACTATGGAGTATCTGCTTATTCTTCTTCATCTTCTTCCTGTTTTTTAGAAGCTTTTCCCCTAGATGATCCCTCCAGTTGATCCTTCCGATGTATTGCTGTTAGTGGCTGTCTTCTTTGTGTTTCCATGGGGACATCTACTGGCATGGTTTGTAGTGGGAAATGCTGTAGATTTTTATTTTTTCAAATGGGGTTTCCTTGACTGTATCTTCTTCAGATTGAGACTTCTGTGGACGACCCATATCATGCTTTTCAGGCTCCTACCCATCATGAGATGTCAACTTAGAGGTAGATTTAACCTTTGAATTATTAAAGTTTCATCATCATTTATTCTGGACAGGAAATACCTGTCCACATAGGAAATTAATTATCATTTGTGCATATGGTTGTGTTCAGACATTTGACCAATTGCAAGTGTTTTTCAGATTTTTCAATGTGTACATGCTTTCAAAATAGTACTTTTAGTTGTAACCCCTGAGCTTGCCCACTCTATAGGAAGATAATGATACATTTATGTCTCTGTTTACAGACTGTTTTGAGAGGGAAAAATCAGAGAGCCTGTTGCTAAACCGTGGAATGATGAATATTCAGAAATGTTACAGCTGCCCTAATGAAAAATGAAAATTGAGGCAGTGTCATTAAAATATTGAAAATCAAAGCAGGCAAGCAGTTGTGAGACATAACAGACTACCTCACGTTGTTCTGTGTAAAACAAAACAGAGCCTGTGAGTAGTGCAGTATTTTTGGTTGAATAGTAACTTTTATTAGAACTGATTGTGCAGTTTAGTTTATTTGTGCATTGTTGAGGTCTTCATATTTATCACTAATATGACAATAGCCAAGCCAAGCCTGATATTAAAGTAACATGGAAGTCAAAAATAGACATTTATGTTTCAGTTAAAGAGCAGGAGTTATGGAAACCAATTGATGGTGTTATGAGACAGGATCTCTCAATATCTGTTTTAAAAAGTTGTTGTTAGATTAGATTATTTATCACTGTTATATATACAGATTGATGTGGCAAGGCTGCTAACCAATCAACAATTAGATCACTTAACATGGACATCTTACCACTTCCCAGTATTGCCAGTTGATATTGGAGTGGTTGGAGTTAGCCCTATCTTGGCAATGAGGGCAATGAATGTTTTGGTTTCCTTCAGAACTTCTTATTTCTGTAGAACAGGATTCTCTGCTTTACTGAACATTAAATCAAAGTGGAGCATTTGATTTAAGGTGCCATATAAGTAACATTCGGCTAGATTATGAGTTTTGCGTTATGAGTGGTGTCACGAATATCAGACGGCTAAGGCTACCCCCCACCCCCCTACAACCTCACCTCTGTTGTTTCTCAGTGGTTTTTGGGCTCCTCGGAGCAACCACCATCTCTGGAGACTGTTTGTTTTCTTTGTGTTGGCTTGTTTTTGTGTTCAGAGAAGAGTTAGTTTATGACCAGGAAAGCCCTCCTAGGCTGGCCGAGCTCCTGGAACTCCCGGTCGGCCGCTTCACCCCTCTCAGGCTGGCCAGGCTCCTGGAACTCACGGTCGGACACAGGACAGCAGAGCACCCACTAAATTTAACCCAGGTTGCTCCAGCAACCATGTGCCCAGAGCTCCGCTCTTTTTGGGATTAGTAGCCCCTGGGGAGTACAAGGGGTGGTGGAATTGCCGGAGGGGAGCTCCTTTGGGAACTGGGGGTTTTGGACACCCCTAACCCCATAACTTCAATGGACTGTAACTCCGGTCCCAGTAACGAATCATGCTGATTTTTGGACTGTGAAATCTGGGGACCGAGAGCTTTAAAATGACACCTGGGAAGTGCCGCCGCTCTACCGGGATCACCACGAAACCGCCACCCATATGTATTGGGATCATGTGGGACTGTGGCTCCTATGGAGGTGCCGGGCTGTCTGGAGGGGTGGGAATGATGGGAAAATAGTGGGATTGTCCAGGGTCTTATCAAGATGAGCTGTCTGTATAAAAGGAGTGCATGTTTTCAATAAAATCAGTTCCTGTCTAACCTGAATGCTAGTGTGTCTAGTTATTTGGGTTGGTTCCAGCTAAAATCACTTTCCTGGGCTACATAGCAGCCTGTTCCAGGCAGAGAAAGGATCCTCAGGCAGAGCTATCCAGCCTGGGTAGCTGGAGTCTGCCACAGGGTGGGACCCTGAGTACTGGTGCTGTCGGGCATCAGGGGTGGCTACAGGCTGGATCCTGATCAGCAGTCTGGCTTTGAGCTTATAGACTTGGACAAGGGAGTCACCCCAGCAGAAGTGCTGACAACAGGGCAGAGAGCCACCGGCCTCTTCCCAGCACTCTAACAGTTCCAGGAAACCTGGTAGTGGAGGTAGTCATTCTCCCTCCCCTTACAGAGAACCCCTTGCAGGTAGAGATGGATGTCAATAACTCTCACCAGCAGCAGTACTCCTTCTCGGGAGTGGAGACAGTCGGTCTCTCTCCCCAGCGGCAGAGCCATCCCCTGGGAGCGGAGGTAGTCGTCCTCCCTCCGCATAAACAGAACCCCTTCCTGGGAGAGGAGACAGTCGGTCTTTCTCCCCAGCAGAAGAGCCATCCCCTGGGAGTGGAGGTAGTCGTCCTCCCTCCCCATGAACAGAACGCCTTCCTGGGAGAGGAGACAGTCGGTCTCTCTCCCCAGCGGCAGAGCCAGGAGCTGGGAGTGGAGACAGTCGGTCTCTCTCCCCAGCAGCAGAGCCATCCCCTGGGAGCGGAGGTAGTCGTCCTCCCTCCCCTTAAACAGAACCCCTTCCTGGGTGAGGAGATAGTCGGTCTCTCTCCCCAGCGGCAGAGCCATCCCCCAGGAGCGGAGGTAGTCGTCCTCCCTCCCCTTACAGAGAAACCCTTGCAGGGAGAGACGGGTGTCGATATCTCTCCCCAGTGGCCGAATCCTTTTCTTGGAGAAGAGAAAGTTGGTCTCTCTCCCCAGCAGCAGCACAGTTTCCCATGGAGTGGAGGTAGCAGACCTCCCTCCCCAGCGGTTGATCTCCTTCTCAGGAGAAGAGACAGATGGACTCTCCCCTCAGTAGCTCAGTCTCTACCCTTTTCTTGTCCTGGAGTATATCTAACAGGGGGCAGGCAAGGGGGGTACCCGCTCATGCAGTTGGTGCCACAAGTTTGGGCACCCGAGTTTTGCCTGCCCCATCAAGGAGCAACCTCAACCTACAGTCTGGGGTGGGTATACCGCCGGGAAACCGGCACTGGCTTTGTTTGTGGGTGGGTCAGCCAGTTCTCAACAGAGTGTTACAGAGGGAGACAGTTTGGCCAAGGAACTTAAGGACACTGGAACTTGTGGAACTGTTCCAGTTCCAATTGTTTGGGAGCCGGCCTTAGCAAACTTATTTGGGATTTTGCATTATGTGACTATCCCTGCGCCCAGGGCGCAGGGTATAAACGCCAGCAGTAACCCCCCAGGATGTCCCAAGCTCAGGAGAGATGGGATTACCTCTCTCAGCAACCGAGGAGTGGAGGGCCACTGTCGGACAGCCCCAGGCTGACCCGTTAAGGGTCTAGCTGGGTCTGCCGAACTGGAGGGGGGGAGTTGACACGGATATCAGATGGCTAAGGCTACCCCCTACAACCTCACCCCTGTTGTTTCTCAGTGGTTTTTGGGCTCCTCAGAGCAACCACCATCTCTGGAGACTGTTTGTTTTCTTTGTGTTGGCTTGTTTTTGTGTTCAGAGAAGAGTTAGTTTATGACCAGGAAAACCCTCCTAGGCTGGCCAGGCTCCTGGAACTCCCAGTCGGCCGCCTCACAGCGGATACCCGCCTAAACCCTCTCAGGCTGGCCAGGCTCCTGGTACTCACGGTCGGACACAGGACAGCAGAGCACCCGCTAAATTTAACCCAGGTCGCTCCAGCAACCATGTGCCCCAGAGCTCCGCTCTTTTTGGGATTAGTAGCCCCTGGGGAGTACAAGAGGTGGTGGTATTGCCGGAGGGGAGCTCCTTTGGGAACTGGGGGTTTTGGATACCCCTAACCCCATAACTTCAACGGACTGTAACTCCGGTCCCCATTAACGAATCATGCTGATTTTTGGACTGTGAAATCTGGGGACCGAGAGCTTTAAATGACATCCGGGAAGTGCCGCCGCTCCACCGGGATCACCCCGAAACCACCACCCATATGTATTGGGATCATGTGGGACTGTGGCTCCTATGGAGGTGCCGGGCTGTCTGGAGGGGTGGGAATGGCGGGAAAATAGTGGGATTGTCCAGGTTCTTATCAAGATGAGCTGTCTGTATAAAAGGAGTGCATGTTTTCAATAAAATCAGTTCCTGTCTAACCTGAATGCTAGTGTGTCTAGTTATTTGGGTTGGTTCCAGCTAAAATCACTTTCCTGGGCTACATAGCAGCCTGTTCCAGGCAGAGAAAGGATCCTCAGGCAGAGCTATCCAGCCTGGGTAGCTGGAGTCTGCCACAGGGTGGGACCCTGAGTACTGGTGCTGTCGGTCATCAGGGGTGGCTACAGGCTGTGGTCACTTGCCAGCTACATAGCTGCAGTCGACAGGAAGGAAGCAGGACCCATTTGTCGGAGCTACCCAGTCGGGGTAGCCGGGGGTATCCATCACAAGTGGCTCAGTAATAACTTACAAGTTATTTCCACCTCTCACCTTTAATAGAGTTGCTATTACAGGTTTTCCAAAAACTGGCATTTGCGGGCAATATGGCAGCGTTGAGCTCCATACCGCACACAAATACCAGCACTGCTTTGAGCTGCTTTGACGTGCTCGTGCACGATTTCCACATAGACATCAATGGGGAGTCAGAGTTAGCCCTATCTTGGCAATGACGGCAATGAATGTTTTGGTTTCCTTCAGAACTTCTTATTTCTGTAGAACAGGATCCTCTGCTTTACTGAACATTAAATCAAAGTGGAGCATTTGATTTAAGGTGCCATATGAGTAACATTCGGCCAGATTATGAGTTTTGCATTATGAGTGGCTCAGTAATAACTTGCAAGTTATTTCCACCGCTCACCTTTAATAGCGTTGCTATTACAGGTTTTCCAAAAACCGGCGTTTGCGGGCAATATGGCAGCGTTGAGCTCCATACTGCACACAAATACCGGTGCTGCTTTGAGCTGCTTTGACGTGCTCGTGCACGATTTCCCCATAGACATCAATGGGGAGAGCCGGCTAAAAAAAGCCTAACACCTGCAATAACGAAGGTAAAGCTCCATAACGCAGCCCCATTGATTCCTATGGGGAATTTTTTCCCTATCCCTAACATAAACCCCGAGTCTAAACACCCCTAATCTGCCGCCCCCGACATTGCAGACACCTACATTACACTTATTAACCCCTAATCTGCCACCCCCAATGTTGCTGCCACCTACATTAACTTATTAACCCCAAATCTGCCTCCGCCGCCACCTACCTACACTTTTTAACTCCTAATCTGCTGCCCCCAATGTCGCCGCCACATACCTACACTTATTAACCCCTAATCTGCCGCCCCAAATGTCGCCGCCACCTACCTACACTTATTAACCCCAAATCTGCCGCACCCAATATTGCCGCCACCTACCTATACTTATGTAACCCCTAATCTGCTGCCCCAACGTCGCCGCCACTATACTAAAGTTTTTAACCCCTAAACACCTGGCCTCCCACATCACTAACACTAAATAAATATATTACCTAAACCTAACCCTAACTCTAACCCTAACGTAACCCTAACCCTAACACCCACTAACTTTAACATAATTAAAATAATTCCAAATAAAAATTACAATTAATACCTAAATTATTCCTATTTAAAACTAAATACAAACTTACCTGTAAAATGAAACCTAAGTTAGCTACAATATAACTAATAGTTATATTGTAGCTAGCTTAGGTTTTATTTTAATTTTACAGGTATGTTTGTATTTATTTTAACTAGGTAGACTAGTTAGTAAATAGTTATTAACTATTTACTAGCTACCTAGTTAAAATAAATACAAAGTTACCTGTAAAATAAAACCTAACCTGCCTTACACTAAAACCTAACATTACACTAAAATTAAATAAATTAAAAAAAAAATACATTTATCTAAATTACAAAAAATAATAAACACTAAATTACACAAAATAAAAAAGAAATGATCAAATATTTAAACAATTACACCTAATCTAATAGACCTATAAAAATAAAAAAGTTCCCCCAAAATAAAATAAAAAAATAGCCTACACTAAACTGCCAATAGCCCTTAAAAGGACCTTTTGTGGGGCATTGCCCCAAAGAAATCAACTCTTTTACCTGTAAAAAAATATATATGCAAACAATCCCCCAACAGTAAAACCCACCACCCACACAACCAACCCCCCAAATAAAAACCTACCTAAAAAACCTAAGCTCCCCATTGCCCTAAAAAGGGCATTTGGATGGGCATTGCCCTTAGAAGGGCATTTAGCTCTTTTACGGTGCCCAAAGTCCCTAATTAGTGATGTCTCGAATAGTTCACAAGCGAATAGTTCATATGCGATGTTCGGTCCGCCCCCTATTCCTCATCATTGAGTAAACTTTGGCCCTGTACCTCACAGTCAGAAGACACATTACAGCCAATCAGCAGCAGACCCTCCCTCCCAGACCCTCCCACCTCCTGGACAGCATCCATTTTAGATTCATTCGTAAGCTGCATTCTTAGTGAGAGGTGGGACAGTGTAGCTGCTGCTGATTTAATAGGGAAATCGATAGCTAGGCTAGTGTATTCAGTGTCCACTACAGTCCTGAAGGACTCATCTGATCTCTGCTGTAAGGACAGCACCCCAAAAAGCCCTTTTTAGGGCTAGAACATCAGTCTGCTTTTTTTTTTCTCCTGTGTAATCTAATTGCAGTTGCCTGCCTGCCAGTGTGTGTGTCAGGCTCACAGCGTATACTGTGCCCACTTGCCCAGTGCCACCATTCATATCTGGTGTAACAGTAGTGTACATTTAAAAAAAACAACACTTTTTTGACTGTGAAATAATAGCAGACAGCTGCCAGTACCCAAGATGGCCACCAATAAGGCAGATGGGGAGGGTTAGAGAGCTGTTTTGGGGGGGATCAGGGAGGTTGGGGGCTAAGGGGGGATGCTACACCACAGCATATGTAAATATGCTTAAAAAATTAAAAAAAAATAAAAACCTTTTATTTTAGTACTGGCAGACTTTCTGCCAGTACTTAAAATGGCAGGGACAATTGTGGGGTGGGGGAGGGAAGGGAGCTGTTTGGGAGGGATCAGGGGGTCTGATGTGTCAGGTGGGAGGCTGATCTCTACACTAAAGCTAAAATTAACCCTGCAAGCTCCCTACAAACTACCTAATTAACTCCTTCACTGCTAGCCATAATACACGTGTGATGCGCAGCAGCATTTAGCGGCCTTCTAATTACCAGAAAGCAACGCCAAAGTCATATATGTCTGCTATTTCTGAACAAAGGGGATCCCAGAGAAGCATTTACAACCATTTGTGCCATAAAAAGCCCTTTTTAGGGCTAGAACATCAGTCTGCTTTTTTTTTTTCCTGTGTAATCTAATTGCAGTTGCCTGCCTGCCAGCGTGTGTGTCAGGCTCACAGCGTATACTGTTCCCACTTGCCCAGTGCCACCATTCATATCTGGTGTAACAGTAGTGTACATTTAAAAAAAACAACACTTTTTTGACTGTGAAATAATAGCAGACAGCTGCCAGTACCCAAGATGGCCGCCAATAAGGCAGATGGGGAGGGTTAGAGAGCTGTTTTGGGGGGGATTAGGGAGGTTGGGGGCTAAGGGGGGATGCTACACCACAGCATATGTAAATATGCTAAAAAAAATAAAAACCTTTTATTTTAGTACTGGCAGACTTTCTGCCAGTACTTAAAATGGCAGGGACAATTGTGGGGTGGGGGAGGGAAGGGAGCTGTTTGGGAGGGATCAGGGGGTCTGATGTGTCAGGTGGGAGGCTGATCTCTACACTAAAGCTAAAATTAACCCTGCAAGCTCCCTACAAACTACCTAATTAACTCCTTCACTGCTAGCCATAATACACGTGTGATGCGCAGCAGCATTTAGCGGCCTTCTAATTACCAGAAAGCAACGCCAAAGTCATATATGTCTGCTATTTCTGAACAAAGGGGATCACAGAGAAGCATTTACAACCATTTGTGCCATAATTGCACAAGGTGTTTGTAAATAATTTCAGTGAGAAACCAAAAATTGGGAAAAAATTTAAGTTTTTTTTAAATTTGATTGCATTTGGCGGTGAAATTGTGGCATGAAATATACCAAAATGGGCCTAGATCAATACTTTGGGTTGTCTACTACACTACACTTAAGCCAAAATTAACTCTACAAGCTCCCTACATGCTCCCTAATTAACCCCTTCACTGCTGGGCATAAAACACGTGTGGTGCGCAGTGTCATTTAGCAGCCTTCTAATTACCAAAAAGCAACGCCGAAGCCATATAAGTCTGCTATTTCTGAACAAAGGGGATCCCAGAGAAGCATTTACAACCATGTATGCCATAATTGCATAAGTTGTTTGTAAATAATTTCTGTGAGAAACCTAAAGTTTGTGAAAAAGTGAACAATTTTTTTTTATTTGATCGCATTTGGCGGTGAAATGGTGGCATTAAATATACCAAAATAGGCCTAGATCAATACTTTGGGTTGTCTACTACACTACACTTAAGCTAAAATTAACTCTACAAGCTCCCTACATGCTCCCTAATTAACCCCTTCACTGCTGGGCATAAAACACGTGTGGTGCGCAGTGGCATTTAGCAGCCTTCTAATTACCAAAAAGCAACGCCAAAGCCATATAAGTCTGCTATAATGGCATGTCTGGCAGTGTTGGGGCAAGGGTCCATCTGACCACTGATACCTGGTCTGCAAAGCATGGTAAGGGCAGGTATATCACCTACACTGTGCACTGTGAAGCGGGCGTAACCCTTACACTACCTGATCGATACAACATCATACCTGATGTTTTAAAGCAAGTTATTCCAAACAATTTAGGAATGTTAGGTGATTTATGCCCTTTATGGATTAAAACCAGACTCTGCATCAACTATGTAATTTTCCATGGGAGTTTTGCCATGGATCCCCCTCCGGCATGCCACAGTCCAGGTGTTAGTCCCCTTGAAACAACTTTTCCATCACTATTGTGGCCAGAAAGAGTCCCTGTGGGTTTTAAAATTCGCCTGCCTATTGAAGTCTATGGCCGAACATTTGCGGAAGTTCGCGTTTGCCGTTCGCGAACCCAAATTTTTATGTTCGCGACATCACTACTAATCTAAAAATAAAACCCACCCAATAAACCCTTAAAAAAACCTAACACTAACCCCCGAAGATCCACTTACAGTTTTTGAAGACCGGACATCCATCCTCATCCAGCCCGGAAGAAGTCTTCATCCAAGTGGCAAGAAGTCCTCAACGAAGCCGGGAGAAGTCTTCATCCAAGCGGCAAGAAGTCGTCCTCCAGGCGGGCAGAAGTCTTCAACTAGACGGCATCTTCTATCTTCATCCTTTCCGACACGGAGCGGATCCATCTTCAAGACATCCGGCGCAGAGCATCCTTTTCTTTCGATGGCTATTGAATAATGAAGTTTCCCTTTAAATGACTTCATCCAAGATGGCATCCCTTGAATTCAGATTGGCTGATAGAATTCTATCAGCCAATCGGAATTAAAGGGTAAAAAATCCTATTGACTTATGCAATCAGCCAATAGGATAGAGCTTTAATTCTATTGGCTGATCGAATCAGTGTAAGACAGGTTAGGTTTTATTTTACAGGTAACTTTGAATTTATTTTAGCTAGGTAGTTAGTAAATAGTTAATAACTATTTACTAACTAGTCTACCTAGCTAAAATAAATACAAACTTACCTGTTAAATAAAAATAAAACCTAAGCTAGCTACAATATAACTATTAGTTATATTGTAGCTAACTTAGGTTTCATTTTACAGGTAAGTTTGTATTTAGTTTTAAATAGGAATAATTTAGGTATTAATTGTAATTTTTATTTGGAATTATTTTAATTATGTTAAAGTTAGTGGGTGTTAGGGTTAGGGTTACGTTAGGGTTAGAGTTAGGGTTAGGTTTAGGGGTTAATAACTTTAGTATAGTGGCGGCGACATTGGTGGCAGCAGATTAGGGGTTAATAAGTGTAGTTAGCTGGCGGCAATTTTGGGGGCAGCAGCTTAGGGGTTAATAACAATAATGTAGGTTGCGGCAATGTTAGGGACAGCAGATTAGGGGTTAGTAAGTGTATGTAGGGGGCAACGACATTGGGGGCAGCAGATTAGGGGTTAATAATATTTAACTAGTGTTTGTGATGCGGGAGTACGGGAGTTTAGGGGTTAATATGTTTATTATAGTGGCGGCGATGTCCGGAGCGGCAGATTAGGGGTTAATAATTTTATTTTAGTGTTTGCGATGTGGGAGGGCCTCGGTTTAGGGGTTAATAGGTAGTTTATGGGTGTTAGTGTACTTTGTAACACTTTAGTTATGAGTTTTATGGTACAGCTCTATAACGTAAAACTCATAACTACTGACTTTCAGGTGGCGGTACAGATCTTGTAGTTATGGGCTGTACTGCTCACTTTTTGACTGGACAGGCAAACTCGTAATACAGACGCTATGGAAGTCCCATTGAAAAAGGACTTAAAAAGTGCGGTAGTTACGTTGCGTGAGGGCCAACAAAGTGTGCGATACAGCTATACCTACAAGACTCGTAATAGCAGCGGTAGTGAAAAAGAGCCATAACGATGCTTTTTCACTCATAACGCACAACTCGTAATCTAGCCGATTGTCAGTAACTGGACCTCGATTCCCTTATTTGATTGCACATAAACAACAGCAAAAATCACTAGTTGTAGCTAGCTTGTTTATTTGGAAATGACCATCTTTGTATAAATAAATATGATAAAATGCTTATGACTTCCTTTCAGCTGTTCTCTTCCTTGCCGTCCATATAAAACATAAAACCAATCTATAGGCATCTTTTGAAGTCATTGGAACCTTGTGATGATGATTATTTTGACAGTCTAGGGAAGTGGGTACAGGAACATATTAGGCAATTTATTTGGGGTTCTATATTCTTAAAAAAGTTAAGAACTCCTGGGATATAGAGAACAATTTAGAAAAAAAACAATCTTTCTAGTTTTCAACTATTATCAGACGTATCTCTTTCTCTTAGTATTCTCTATTAAAACTTTGCATCTTTCCAGGAACCCATTCATTTAAAGCTCTCCATTTAGGCCAGGTGATCTAAGAAGTCTCGTCAGTAGTCAAATAATTTTAGATACACAAATTGTAGCTTGAGAGCTATTTATCTCACTATACAGGAATTTAGGTTTTAGGGGCACACAACTACATCACAATAAAAGGTCTAAAAAACATCTCAAAGTTTTTTTGTGATTTCTTAAAATGCCAGCAACTTTTTGATCCTAGGCCCCATAAGTGTCTTCTGAGGTAGGCTCAGGAGCATGCATGTGACTTAATCACTATAGACAGCAATATTTTCAAAAATGTTTGTAGCAATGTTACACATATAAGGTGAAAAAGTCGTTTATGAAGTAATGGTCTACATCTAAAGCCATTTGCCATATAAGAAGTAGCGTACTTTAATTATCTCAAACTGATTTGCCTATAATGATTGACAAGCTATAGTCCGGCACAATTGGTTTATCTAGTTGCCATCTGCATATCTAGTACTACTATAATTAGCACAATATCAGCTAAATATTAGGGGCGCCGTCAGATGCTAAACTGGCGTAAGTAGGAAAAACCGGCGATCAACTAAAATGTGCGCAAATACACATTTTAGTCGTTGCAAGTACTTACGCCAGTATTTTGTTCATGTAAAGTCTCAATAAAGTGTCGTTTTATGCAAATTAGGCTACGAATCGTAAAATACAACGGCCAGTTCTAAAAGATGCGACATGTAATTACGCCATTCAAAATTCATACATAAACCCATGCGCAGCTGCCATTTTCTTTAGTGTGTTTGGTTGGTTCTTGGAGCTACAGCACACTACAGTGAGCAGAGATTAGTGAGAGAGGAGTATTTCATTAAGTTAGTTAGGTCGGATTGTTGGATTGTTAAGCCTGTACATTTACTTACACTTTTTTTTACATATTGCACACATTTTGCATACACACATATACAAAATACACAACACTTTTTTTCTAACACCTCACACATTTTATTTATATTTAACAGTGTGATAGGCTGATTGTTTGGTTGTGATTGTGTGTGATTGAAGTGGGTGTGAGTGTGAATGTGTGAGTGTGTGTAGTTTGAGGATGACAGGGAGAGATAGGGCGGGGGGAGGAGGGAAGGGGAGTTGCAGGGAGAGGATTATGGACAGGAGGCGCAGCAGGGTCCCCGTCAGGGAGTGAGTGGAGTGGGTAGAGGGAGACTTAGAAGGGAGGATGGGAGTGGGGTTGCCCCAAGGCCAGGCACACTCAGAAGAGGGACAGAGGGTGCACATGGGGATAGAAGGGGGGAGGAGGGAGAGGATAGGGAGGAACCCACACCAGGGACATCCCAGGGAGGGAGCCAGGCAGCCCAGGATGAGGAGCGCATGAGGTGCCCCAACTTCTCTTTTGCCGAAAACCTTGCGCTAGTCCAGGCCGTCATGGCCAAGAGAAGGGCAAAGGAGTTGCCTGAAGGCGTAAAGATGCATGGCTGAGGGTCGAGAAGGCAGTCAACAGCGTGGCCCAGCAGAGGAGGAATGTGGATGGGCTCAAGAAAAGGTGGAATGACTGCAAGAGGCGGGTCAAGGAGAAAATGGGCCAAGAAGCCATGCACCAGAGGGGAACAGGCGGTGGTCCTCCCCAGGAGGCGGAATATAATGAGTGGCAGGAGATCATTCGCAGGTCTCTGAGTGTCACAGCAGTCCGTGGACTTCCAGGGGCTCATGACTCAGGGACTGCAACATCAGCACAGCATGCTGGTGAGTAACATCCCACACACCAGTATTATATGTATTTGAGATATAACATCCTTTAATTTCACACATTCATGTACACAATGCGGAGCATGGTATTTGGCCTACTAACAAAAACATCTACAATTAGATTTCACATTAAAGGGACATTAAACCAAAGCTTTTTATGTCATTATTCAGATAGATAATACAGTTTTAAACAACATCCCAATTTACTTCAATTATCTAATTTGCTTCATTATTTTGTTATTCTTTGTTTATTAAATATCAGTGCACATGGGTGAGGCAATCACATGAGGCATTGATGTGCAGCCACCAATCAGCAGCTTCTGAGCCTACCTAGATATGCTTTTCAGCTAAGAATATCAAGAGAATGAAGCAAATTAGGTAATGGAAGTAAATTACAAAGTTGTTTAAAATTGCATGCTCTAGCTGAATCATGAAAGAATAAAAATGGGTTTAATGTCCATTTAATGCTACTTAACACATTTAAATTCCTGATATGAGGTGGAATAGTTAAATACTAACATGTCTCGGAGTAACACAGGCCACAAGCCACATGTAGAGTTTTCAGTAGATGGACACTATAGCCATCACAATACTTTTAGCTCAAGAAAGCACGTTATGTGCCTACATCAGGCTAAAGGAAATTGTGTGACCATAGTGTCACTTAAAGAACACATTTTCTCCATCACTGACATGTACACAGAACTATTGTATGAAACACATACATGTATACTTTGCATATTAAAATCCCTCATATCACAAATCACAATGTGCACATGCATGTTATAGAGTTTGACATGAGAATGAGTATAGGCCTTAGCATGTATCAATGTACATTGTATGCCCACATGGATATATATATGATTGTACTAATAGCTCTCATCATTTGACTCCTCCACAGAACCTCCTGTCACCAGGGTGCAAACGGGCATGCATCCACCGCAACCACCAGCCCAGAGAATGGCTCCAGCACAACCACCAGGCCAGAGAATGCCTCCACCACAACCATCAGGCCAGATAATCCCTCAACAGTATGCTACCAGGCATGAGGTGGGTTGGATTGCCTCTGTTGAGGACCCATACGTCATGCCACCAAGTTTTGAAGAGGAGCCCTGGCCGGAGGACTATTCTTTTGGTTATGAGGGGCAGCCAAGGCATCCCCAAAGGGTAGATGTCTTTACCCCCCCTCCCAATATCAGGCCAGTCAGGACTTTTACCACCAGGACATACAAACTGGTCAGGCTGAGTGGTGGCACACCAGTCGTCAATGGGACTACCAGTCCACCCGGATAGCTCCACCATCCGCTTCCCTTGGAAGAGCTCCAGCATATGAAGAGGAGCATATAGCTGTGGTAGTTCCTCCTGAGGCACCAGCTGTGGTTGTTCACCCTGAGGCAACAGCTATGGTTGTTCACCCTGAGGCACCAGCTGTGGTTGTTCACCCTGAGGCACCAGCTGTGGTTGTTCACCTTGAGGCACCAGCTGTGGTTGTTCACCCTGAGGCACCAGCTGTGGTTGTTCACCCGAGGCACCAGCTGTCATTGTTCACCCTGAAGCAACAGCTGTCATTTTTCCAGATGCAACAGCAGCTAGAGGTGAACCTGCGCCTATAATCCCTGCCGGTGAACAGCCTTTCGATCCTCTGACTTCTGCCCTGGGAGACGAATACATTGCCCTCCAGAGGAAGCTCACATCAACCTGCGAGAGAATGCAGAGAGACCAACGCAGGTTTTACAGGAGCCAACAGACTTTACTCCAGCATTCCATTGAGCTGCAACGGGACATGGCAGCATTTTTAAGTGGTATAGTCCAGAACCAATCTCAGATGATGAGAGTTATTTCGGACATGCAGATGCAGACTGACAACATATGGCGGGAACAAAACCAACTGTTGGGTGTGTTGGTGGAGCATTTCACACACCAGCAGGACACTGCCTCCAGCCTCTCATCTGTGGCCAGCACTCCTGCAGAATCCTCTGAATCCACACAACCCAGGAGAGGCAGGAGAGCCACTCCAGGCACCTCAGCCCCCTCATCTAAGAAGCCTAAAAAAATTAAATATTGTTATATTTCATCCTAAATCTTGTCCTCTGTTATTTACCATCCACATCCATGTGAGGGGTGTTTTAGTACACTAATATTGTTGAAAAATATAATAAGGCCTGTGTGTAAATGGCCCAAAAAAGGTAATATCAACATGTTTATGACATATTCATGTTCCAGCACCCCTTATGCCCCATGATGACCCCTTGTGCCCCATGATGACCCCTTGTGCCCCATGATGCACCCCTTTGTAATTGGTTTGACAAACTTGCAGGGGCAGGAATAATAAATTCTTTGAAGAGGTTAACTATTTGTGATATAACATGAAGTAAGGTTGTTGAATTGATTTTCCTGTTACACAAGTATAATCTAATGGGATAACTGGATCTGAAATCTTATGTTATAGGATGCTTGTGATGACAAAGTTGCAAATACTGCCCAGTGAAAATAACTGAAAACCTGTTAGAAGTAAATCATATGGAATTTTGTTTGCTCTGATGCAAATTAGAAAATAACCCCATGGTTAAGAATGCCAACATAAATAATCTGCAACTTTTAATTACTAAAACATAAGTTACCTATGCATAGTTATCAAAGTACTAATGTTATAAACATTAATAAATAATCAAAAAAAATACCAATACTACTTATAATTAAACTTACGTTCCCATATTTGTGATTACTAAATATTAATTTTTTCAAGAGGGGGAGGTGCTTGTACTGATAACTAATTTCAAAACAGATCAGCAAAGAGCTGAACAAAGAGTACAAATATAGCACTCACAACGTTAGATAGAACAGTAATTGAATAGGAACAAAGATTGAAAATAATTAAAACTTAACTTTTACTAAGTTAGTTAAAATGGAGGGTACAAAAATGATACATTAAAATTTGCATATGCTTATTAAGGTTAGGTAAGGTACAATAATAAATTGGAACACAAATAATGAAGTAATCCTATAATGGTGTGGGGTTAAGGGTATAGCAGGTATGGAATCCTAAATTCTGGATAATTCCTATGGAAATATCAGAGAACTAAATCTGAGAGTGAACCCCAATTGAATTGGTTGTAAATATTTGAGGTTACCTCTGTAAAGAGAACCAAAGTTGGAAATTCTGAATAGTGCCTATCAGTTAGTCAAATAATAAAGCCTATCTGAAAATAGTTGTCAAAAAGTATATCAGAGACTTGAATTACCCATAGTTGTTCAAATAATTGAGCACATATATGTAAATAGTTACAACTCTGGAAATGCTACTGTGGGTATTTTTTTTTATCTGGAATATATTAAAGATATGTATCTATGAGATTGTCAGAATTAATTTGAAAGATATAGAAGGTAAGGGATTATTTTGAAATAACAGAGACCAATACCTTTTAATTACCTAATGGTATTACCAGAGACCTGTAACTGTTAATTTACCAAGTGCTTCCTTGGAGAACATTCATAGTTCATGTTAAAGAGCCAATGGCAGAAATATGGTGAGGAGAAACCTCAGAGCTATTTGTGGTTGAGTACCTTTTAATACCAGCTCTCTCAGGAAATATGGTGAGGGGAAACCCCAGAGCTATTTGTAATTGAGTACCTTTCAATACCAGCTCTCTCTGGAAATATGCGGCTAGATTACGAGTTTTTGTCGGTAAGGCTTGCGGTGCTAACGCGCAGTATATGCTCACCACTCACCTACAAACAACGCTGGTATTACAGGGTTTTTTTAAACCCGCCGTTAGCCGCAAAAAAGTGAGCGGAGGGCAAAATTTAGCTTCACATCTCACCTCAATACCAGCACTGCTTACGGTAGCAGTGAGCTGGCTAAACGTGCTCATGCGCGATTTCCCCATAGGAATCAATGGGGCTGATTCGGTTGAAAAAAAGTCTAACACCTGCAAAAAAGCAGCGTTCAGCTCCTAACGCAGCCCCATTGATTCCTATGGGGAAATACTTTTTATGTCTCCACCTAACACCCTAACATGAACCCTGAGTCTAAACACCCCTAATATTACACTTATTAACCCCTAATCTGCTGCCCCGACATCGCTGCAACCTACATTATATTATTAACCCCTAATCTGACGCTCCGGACACCGCTGCCACCTACATTATACTTATGAACCCCTAATCTGTTGCCCCCAACATCGCCAACACCTACATTATAGTTATTAACCCCTATTCTGCCGTCCCCAATGTCGTTGCAACCTACCTACAATTATTAACCCCTAATCTGCCGTCCCCAATGTCGCCACCACTATAATAAAGTTATTAACCCCTAAGTCTAACCCTAATCCCCCTAACTTAAATATAATATAAATAAATATAAATAAAAATACTATTATTAAATAAATTATTCCTATTTAAAACTAAATAATTGCCGATAAAATAAACCCTAAGCTAGCTACAATATAACTAATAGTTACATTGTAGCTATCTTAGGGTTTATTTTTATTTTACAGGCAAGTTTGTATTTATTTTAACTAGGTACAATAGTTATTAAATAGTTATTAACTATTTAATAACTTCCTAGTTAAAATAAATACAAATATACCTGTGAAATAAATCCTAACCTAAGTTACAATTACACCTAACACTACACTATCAATAAATAAATTACCTAAATTAGCTACAATTAATTACAATTACATTAAATAAACTAAATTATGAGAAAAAAACCCACTAAATTACAGAAAAAAATAAAATAATTAAAAAAAATTAAAACTAATTACACCTAATCTAATCCCCCTAATAAAATAAAAAAGCCCCCCAAAATAATAAAAATCCCTACCCTATACTAAATTACAAATAGCCCTTAAAAGGGCTTTTAGCGGGGCATTGCCCCAAAGTAATCAGCTCTTTTACCTGTAAAAAAAAGACAATACCCCCCCAACATTACAACCCACCACCCATACACCCAACCCTACTCTAAACCCCCCCAATCCCCCTTAATAAAACCTAACACTAACCCCTTGAAGATCACCCTACCTTGAGACGTCTTCACCCAAACGGGCAGAAGTGGTCCTCCAGACGGTCCAAAGTCTTCATCCTATCCGGGCAGAAGAGGTCCTCCAGACGGCCAGAAGTCTTCATCCAGACGGCATCTTCTATCTTCATCCATCCGGAGCGGAGCGGGTTCATCTTCAAGACATCCGATGCGGAGCATCCTCTTCTTCCGACAACTAACACTAAATGACGGTACCTTTAAGTGACGTCATCCAAGATGGCGTCCCTTCAATTCCAATTGGCTGATAGAATTCTATCAGCCAATCGGAATTATGGTAGAAAAAATCCTATTGGCTGATCCAATCAGCCAATACGATTGAACTTCAATCCTATTGGCTGATCCATGGCCGTGGCCCACCAGGGACAATTATTGGGATCCTATGCTGCACATTTGCAATACCTGGACTCCAAGCTGGATCAGATAACTGTTTTACTGCAAAGTCTGGTTGTTCCAACACAGCCCAGCTCCTCCTCACTGGCTACACCTTCATCTTCACCTCCTACTATCCAAACTCAAGGGCAAATTGGCCCCAGGATTCCTCTTCCTGACAAATATGATGGTAATCCCGAAGATTGTAGGGGTTTTTTGAACCAATGCCGTCTTCACTTACGCAACAATACTGCACTCTTCACTAGGCCTTCTTCAAGGATAACTTTCCTTATATCATTGATGAAAGGGAAAGCCCTGGCCTGGGTGTCCCCCTTGTTGGAAAAGAAAGACCCTATCCTTCAGGATGTGGATTCCTTCCTGACTGTGTTTTCTACTGTCTTTCACTGACCTTGGTATGTGGGTTCAGACTGATGTACTTCAGGAAAGTTCCTCTCTGTGAAAAGCATTATTGGGCTAAAAGAAGCTGCTCCAAGGTAAATCAACATGAAACAAGTTAACAAGTTAATGAGCTGTTGTTCATTCCAGAGAGAATGATTCTCTTTCAGTGTGTATTTAGTCTCCCAAAGGGAAAAGGGGGAAACCAGATGTGGACTCCTTGCAAGGTGAGCTTAGATGGACATGTCTGCACCACACTGACGAGGCCCAATGAAGGCTGAAATGATAGTCTGGTGTTGCCATGTTCCTTGTTCAAGAAGGGATTGCCTGGTATTTTGGGGGTAGACTGAACTTTTTAGAGGGAATAAGACTAATATACTTCAGGAAAGTTATTCTCTGCTAAAAGCAATATTAGGCTTAAAGAAGCTGCATGGGCATACTTCTATAGTAACTTCAGGACACCAACATCTACAAATGGCATATTTTAATTTTTAATTTTTAATATTTGGTTGTAAGTCACACTTGGACTGTCGTAATTGTCACTAACAGTAGTGACATATTTTAATAACTTTCATTCAACTAGATTATGAGTTTTGCTGAACGTCTTTTAACGTTGAAAAATTGGCCATTACGTTGGAATGGCCAGGAACGCATATTACAAGTCGCGGCAGTATAGCTATACTGCAAGCATTTTATCCTGTAACGCAACATCCATTCTGCACTCAAAAAAATGACATTTGAGTGCGGGATTTAGCGCAGTATTACAGGTTGTGCAGTCCGGATAAAATGGTTGTGTTACAGCCTTTACTGACACGATCCATACCGTCATCTGAGAGCAGTAGTTATGGATTTTGTGTAACAAAAATGTTTCACAAAACTCATAACTAAACTGTTACAAAGTACACTAACACCCAAAAACTACCTATTAACCCCTAAACCGCCACCCTTCCACATTGCAAACACTATATTAAACTTATTAACCCCTAATCTGCTGCCCACCCACATCGGGACTATTAAATAAACCTATTAACCCCTAATCTGCTGCCTTCTGACATCGCTGACACTAATAAAAAGTTATTAACCCCTAATTTGCCACTCCCAGACATCACAAAACCATAATAAACCTATTAAGCCCTAAACCGCTGCCCCCCACATCGCCAACACTATAATAAAGTATTAACCCGTAAACCTTCAGCCCCCCCACATTGTAACTGCTAAACTAAACCTATTAACCCCTAAAATGCCGCCCCCACATTGCAAAACACTAAATTAAACTATTAACCCCTAAACCTAATACCCCCCTAACTTTAAATTAAAATTACAATATAACTATCTTTAAAAAAAAACTTACCTGTGAAATAAAAAAAAATAAGTTTAAACTATAAATTAACCTAACATATCTAAGAAAATAAAAAAATACTATCAATAAAAAACCTAAATTTAAATTTTTAAAAAACCTAACACTATGAAAACATTTATAAAATCTAAAATTAGAAAAAATATAAAACACTAAATTACGAAAAAAAAAACCCTCTAAGTTTACAAACAATAATAAACAAAATTATCAAAGCTAAATACAATTACACCTAATCTAATAGCCCTATAAAGATAAAAAAGCCCCCCCCAATAAAAACACCCCCTAAACTACAATAAACTATCAATAGCCCTTTTGTAGGGCATTGCCCTAAGCTAAACAGCTCTTTTACCCTAAAAAAATGACTAAGTCCCCCTTAAAAGTACCCCCCACCCAATTAACCCCCCAAATTAAAAAACCTAACTCTAAAAAATCCTAAATTACCCATTGCCCCTAAAGGGGCATTTTTATGGGCATTGCCCTTGAAAGGGCATTCAGCTTTTTTACTGCCCTTGAAAGCTTCTGAAATCCTATTGGCTGTTCAAATCAGCCAATAGGATTTTAGTAGTTTTCCTCCTATTGGCTGTTTTTAACAGTCAATAAGATTTCAGAAGCTCTCACACTATTGGCTGATTTGAATTTGAAGAATCAAATCAGCCAATAGGAATGCAAGGTACGCCATTTTGAAATGGCTACCTTGCATTCAACTTCAGTGTACGGCGGTGACCGTATGAAGAGGACGCTCCACGCAGGATGTCTTCCAGGATAGCTCTGCGCCGCCGGGATGAAGATAGAAGATGTCCCCTAGATGGATGAAGGTTTCGCCGCCTGGATGAAGACTTCTGGCCACCTGGATGAAGATGGATGTCCGGTAGCAGATGGTATAATATATAGCTCATCTGTAGAATCACAGGGCCTGGTGATTAGCGACGTGAATCCCTTTTAGTGGATGCTGTTTCAGTTTGTTAACTTTTTAACTTTTGAGCAAGAAGGGAGGTTCACAAGAACAGTCACAGTGGGGACTGTGTTTTGTGTTGTAGGACCTCCCTTAATCTAATTCCACTCCATATAATTGGATGGATGGACATGCGAAGGGGTGTTCCAAATTTTTATGAGCTGATAAATGTTTATTGATATTTAAGAACAAATACAAAAAAAAAAATATATGTCGAATTAAAAAAAGATAAAACCTATAAAACCTATTTTGAAAAAATATATATTGAATATGTGCCATAAAAAATATTAATTTTTATTTGTGAGTTATAAATGTCAAAATTTATATAAAACTGGACAAATGTAAGAAGATGAAATGGCAAAATAGATGAAAATAAAAATAAATATATAAATGTCCGGTGTGGAAGAAATAAAATTCTGAATAGATGCGAAAGGTGAAATACCTATAAATTCATTATGTGCAATATAAATATTTGTAACAATGTAACTAGTTAAAAATGTGTATGCGGTATTTAGTCTAGTGGCTCTACAAAGAGTCTTTAAGGTAAATACTAGTTTTAAATCAATTACGGAATAGATTACCTAAAACATAGATAGCCCTAATCAAATCACTGAAGTAAAGTGAAATGGAGTAAAAAATACTTACTAGGTAAAGTAACTGTTAATAAAGAGAACCGCTACCGTGTAGCGTCCTGGTGTGTAGATAGTGCAGTTGGATATCCAGAAGTGATATATACATATATACAGCTAAGCCAGTTAGTGCTTCCTACATTGGTTTAATCTTTATCTTAAACAAGATTGCACCTTCTTGAATGGGTTTTTATAAGGGATGCACCTCCATGCACACTAAGTCCAAACTCATTCACACAGTGCCTTTACAATGTGTCTACATTATTGAACCTTTAAACTGCAACGAGCATTCATGACAGTGAGTTCAGTAGTCCTTAAAAAAAAAATCTTATTTTAAACTATGACATTTGTGTGTTGGCACAGATCTTTATATTCATTATATCTCATTCTGTTGTAATTTTTTAAAAAAAAACAGGACCGACTAATTCAAACACAATTAATGGTTAGATTATGAGTGGAGCACTAGTTGTCGCTCCCACTCATATGATAACTCCGCTAGAAGTAAGCTTTTTGCGTGCATTGGGTAGGGCACATATTACAAGTTCAAGTAAAAAGTTTTCACTCGCACGCTAACCTGATGGGCATTAAAAGCTGAACTTAGAATATTGCAATTGCGTTAACGTATTTTTCCATAGAAGTTAATAAAGGAAGGGAAAATAAACACCCGATATTCTCAAGTTTCCTAACCCAACATGAAAATATGATTATTTTACATTCCAAATGTTCTTCACATAGCAGAATATATTCTATTTATTCATAAATACATATTTCTACATATATCTGATGGTATTTTGGTACACTATATATCTATACCTATATTTATATGATTATATATAGGTATTGATATATACAGATATATGTTATATAGGAATATCTATTTAAAAATACTTAGAACATATTCCCCTATGTGAAGAAAATTGGAATGTGAAATAATACAAACACAGTTAAAAGCTTTATTAAGTATGAATATTGCATAAATATGATATTACATGTTTTCATCTATCTTGACTGCAAAGGGCTCCAATGCATTTATATTTATATATATATATATGTATACATATGTATTTATGTGCTTATATGTGTATATACATCTGTAAGTACATATATACACATATAAATACATATGTACACACACACACATATATATATATATATGTATTTATGTGTTTATATGTGTATATATCTGTAAGTACTTATATACACATATAAATACATGTGTGCACACACACATGCATATATATATATATATATATATATATATATATATATATATACACATATTTAGACATTTATATTTATTTATCTCTGAGTTAAAACACTTTGCCTGCTTTTTCTTCCTAACACCTGAGACCTCATATCTTTAAGCCTTTATAACTTTTTTGTGCAAAATATATATATATATGTGTGTGTGTGTGTGTGTGTAGGACATGCTTTTATCCTCCACAAGACAATATATATACTGAGACAATATATAAATAAAGTTTCCATATAAATATGAGATAAATATGTGTGTAGGACACTCTTTTATTGTCGACCGTGACAAGTGCTTGAACTACACGTGAGCATTTATTGCCAGCAGCAAAATCCGACAGCACATCTTCTTTGTCAAAATCTGCTACCACTCAGTGTGCATGCTGTTGTAATAATGTATAATCGCATTCCACACATTTCTTTTTGCTGTGGGAAACCTATTACAATGTTTTCAAATTTTTCCACATTCTATAGTGTGAATGCAATATAACATTTTGAAAAATACAAAACTGGTATAATAGTTATCATCATAAAGATGATTCCCATATCCTATCAAGGATTGAATGAGGTCCCTGACAATTTTCGAATCTGTTGTAAGGTAAGGTGGTCAGCTTGGTGGATTCAGTTGGCAGTCTTTCCCTTCATATACTCTAAAATGTTGTATATATCCTGTGGAACAGTATATAAAATTTAAAACCATAGCATGCTCTTTTTATTTTTATAGGGCTATTATTGTTTAAATTATAATCTACCTTTTAAAAGCATTAGGGACTCGTCAAGTCAATACAAATATTTTTAGATGGGGGATACACTTCAGAAAATAATTTGTTAAAATAATCAATTAGTGAACTTATTTTATATAACCTGTCTTAATTTGGGTCAGTCAAAGGTAGGGCCTGTGTGTTATCCGTAAAGTGGAAGAAACTGTGTAAGATTTCATACCTTGCTCTGGGCATTACTGCTGGGAACAGAGGTATTGAAAATATATGGTGGATTGACCAATATAATTTGATGCTTTGGTTTATGCATGATGTTTGTTTGTTTCCAATTATAGTAAAAGTATTAAAGTATTAACCCGTAAACCTTCAGCCCCCCCACATTGTAACTGCTAAACTAAACATATTAACCCCTAAAACGCCGCCCCCACATTGCAAAACACTAAATTAAACTATTAACCCCTAAACCTAACACCCCCCTAACTTTAAATTAAAATTACAATATAACTATCTTTAAAAAAAAAAAACTTACCTGTGAAATAAAAAAAAACTAAGTTTAAACTATAAATTAACCTAACATAACTAAGAAAATAAAAAAATACTACCAATTAAAAACCTAAATTAAATTTTTTTAAAAACCTAACACTATGAAAACATTTATAAAATCTAAAATTAGAAAAAATATAAAACACTAAATTACGAAAAAAAACCTCTAAGTTTACAAAAAATAATAAACAAAATTATCAAAGAAAAATACAATTACACCTAATCTAATAGCCCTATAAAAATAAAAAAGCCCCCCCAAATAAAAACACCCCCTAAACTACAATAAACTACCAATAGCCTAAGTTTACAAAAAATAATAAACAAAATTATCAAAGCTAAATACAATTACATCTAATCTAATAGCCCTATAAAAATAAAAAAGCCCCCGCAAATAAAAACATCCCCTAAACTACAATAAACTACCAATAGCCATTTTGTAGGGCATTGCCCTAAGCTAAACAGCTCTTTTACCCTAAAAAAATGACTAAGTCCCCCCTAAAAGTACCCCCCACCCAATTAACCCCCCAAATTAAAAAACCTAACTCTAAAAAATCCTAAGTTACCCATTGCCCCTAAAGGGGCATTTTTATGGGCATTGCCCTTGAAAGGGCATTCAGCTTTTTTACTGCCCTTGAAAGCTTCTGAAATCCTATTGGCTGTTCAAATCAGCCAATAGGATTTTAGTAGTTTTCCTCCTATTGGCTGTTTTTAACAGTCAATAGGATTTCAGAAGCTCTCACACTATTGGCTGATTTGAATTTGAAGAATCAAATCAGCCAATAGGAATGCAAGGTACGCCATTTTGAAATGGCTACCTTGCATTCAACTTCAGTGTACGGCGGTGACCGTATGAAGAGGACGCTCCACGCAGGATGTTTTCCAGGATAGCTCCGCGCCGCCGGGATGAAGATAGAAGATGTCCCCTAGATTGATGAAGGTTTCGCCGCCTGGATGAAGACTTCTGGCCACCTGGATGAAGATGGATGTCCGGTAGCAGATGGTATAATATATAGCTCATCTATAGAATCACAGGGCCCGGTGATCAGCGACGTGAATCCCTTTTAGTGGATGCTGTTTCAGTTTGTTAACTTTTTAACTTTTGAGCAAGAAGGGAGGTTCACAAGAACAGTCACAGTGGGGACTGTGTTTTGTGTTGTAGGACCTCCCTTAATCTAATTCCACTCCATATAATTGGATGGATGGACATGCGAAGGGGTGTTCCAAATTTTTATGAGCTGATAAATGTTTATTGATATTTAAGAACAAATACAAAATAAAAAATATATGTCGAATTAAAAAAAGATAAAACCTATAAAACCTATTTTGAAAAAATATATATTGAATATGTGCCATAAAAAATATAAATTTTTATTTGTGAGTTATAAATGTCAAAATTTATATAAAACTTGACAAATGTAAGAAGATGAAATGGCAAAATAGATGAAAATAAAAATAAATATATAAATGTCCGGTGTGGAAGAAATAAAATTCTGAATAGATGCGAAAGGTGAAATACCTATAAATTCATTATGTCCAATATAAATATTTGTAACAATGTAACTAGTTAAAAATGTGTATGCGGTATTTAGTCTAGTGGCTCTACAAAGAGTCTTTAAGGTAAATTCTAGTTTTAAATCAATTACGGAATAGATTACCTAGAACATAGATAGCCCTAATCAAATCACTGAAGTAAAGTGAAATGGAGTAAAAAATACTTACTAGGTAAAGTAACTGTTAATAAAGAGAACCGCTACCGTGTAGCGTCCTGGTGTGTAGATAGTGCAGTTGGATATCCAGAAGTGATATATACATATATACAGCTAAGCCAGTTAGTGCTTACTACACTGGTTTAATCTTTATCTTAAACAAGATTGCACCTTCTTGAATGGGTTTTTATAAGGGATGCACCTCCATGCACACTAAGTCCAAACTCATTCACACAGTGCCTTTACAATGTGTCTACATTATTGAACCTTTAAACTGCAACGAGCATTCATGACAGTGAGTTCAGTAGTCCTAAAAAAAAAAATCTTATTTTAAACTATGACATTTGTGTGTTGGCACAGATCTTTATATTCATTATATCTCATTCTGTTGTAATTTTTTTAAAAAAAAACAGGATCGACTAATTCAAACACAATTAATGGTTAGATTATGAGTGGAGCACTAGTTGTCGCTCCCACTCATATGATAACTCCGCTAGAAGTAAGCTTTTTGCGTGCATTGGGTAGGGCACATATTACAAGTTCAAGTAAAAAGTTTTCACTTGCACGCTAACCTGATGGGCATTAAAAGCCGAACTTAGAATATTGCAATTGCGTTAACGTATTTTTCCATAGAAGTCAATAAAGGAAGGGAAAATAAACACCCGATATTCTCAAGTTTCCTAACCCAACATGAAAATATGATTATTTTACATTCCAAATGTTCTTCACATAGCAGAATATATTCTATTTATTCATAAATACATATTTCTACATATATCTGATGGTATTTTGGTACACTATATATCTATACCTATATTTATATGATTATATATAGGTATTGATATATACAGATATACGTTATATAGGAATATCTATTTAAAAATACTTAGAACATATTCCCCTATGTGAAGAAAATTGGAATGTGAAATAATACAAACACAGTTAAACGCTTTATTAAGTATGAATATTGCATAAATATGATATTACATGTTTTCATCTATCTTGACTGCAAAGGGCTCCAATGCATTTATATATATATATATATATATATATATATATATATATATATATATATATATATACATATGTATTTATGTGCTTATATGTGTATATACATCTGTAAGTACATATATACACATATAAATACATATGTACACACACACACATATATATATATATGTATTTATGTGTTTATATGTGTATATATATCTGTAAGTACATATATACACATATAAATACATATGTACACACACACATGCACATATATATATATATATATATATATATATATATATATATATATATATATATATATATATATATATATATATATATATATACACATATTTAGACATTTATATTTATTTATCTCTGAGTTAAAACACTCTGCCTGCTTTTTCTTCCTAACACCTGAGACCTCATATCTTTAAGCCTTTATAACTTTTTTGTGCAAAATATATATATATGTGTGTGTGTGTGTGTGTAGGACATGCTTTTATCCTCCACAAGACAATATATATACTGAGACAATATATAAATAAAGTTTCCATATAAATATGAGATAAATATGTGTGTAGGACACTCTTTTATTGTCGACCGTGACAAGTGCTTGAACTACACGTGAGCATTTATTGCCAGCAGCAAAATCCGACAGCACATCTTCTTTGTCAAAATCTGCTACCACTCAGTGTGCATGCTGTTGTAATAATGTATAATCGCATTCCACACATTTCTTTTTGCTGTGGGAAACCTATTACAATGTTTTCAAATTTTTCCACATTCTATAGTGTGAATGCAATATAACATTTTGAAAAATACAAAACTGGTATAATAGTTATCATCATAAAGATGATACCCATATCCTATCAAGGATTGAATGAGGTCCCTGACAATTTTCGAATCTGTTGTATGGTAAGGTGGTCAGCTTGGTGGATTCAGTTGGCAGTCTTTCCCTTCATATACTCTAAAATGTTGTATATATCCTGTGGAACAGTATATAAAATTTAAAACCATAGCATGCTCTTTTTATTTTTATAGGGCTATTATTGTTTAAATTATAATCTACCTTTTAAAAGCATTAGGGACTCGTCAAGTCAATACAAATATTTTTAGATGGGGGATACACTTCAGAAAATAATTTGTTAAAATAATCAATTAGTGAACTTATTTTATATAACCTGTCTTAATTTTGTCAGTCAAAGGTAGGGCCTTTGTGTTATCCGTAAAGTGGAAGAGACTGTGTAAGATTTCATACCTTGCTCTGGGCATTACTGCTGGGAACAGAGGTATTGAAAATATATGGTGGATTGACCAATATAATTTGATGCTTTGGTTTATGCATGATGTTTGTTTGTTTCCAATTATAGTAAAAGTATTAAAGTATTAACCCGTAAACCTTCAGCCCCCCCACATTGTAACTGCTAAACTAAACATATTAACCCCTAAAATGCCGCCCCCACATTGAAAAACACTAAATTAAACCATTAACCACTAAACCTAACACCCCCTAACTTTAAATTAAAATTACAATATAACTATCTTTTAAAAAAAAAACTTACCTGTGAAATAAAAAAAAACTAAGTTTAAACTATAAATTAACCTAACATAACTAAGAAAATAAAAAAATACTACCAATTAAAAACCTAAATTAAATTTTTTAAAAAACCTAACACTATGAAAACATTTATAAAATCTAAAATTAGAAAAAATATAAAACACTAAATTACGAAAAAAAAACTCTAAGTTTACAAAAAATAATAAACAAAATTATCAAAGATAAATACAATTACACCTAATCTAATAGCCCTATAAAAATAAAAAAGCCCCCCCAAATAAAAACACCCCCTAAACTACAATAAACTACCAATAGCCTAAGTTTACAAAAAATAATAAACAAAATTATCAAAGCTAAATACAATTACACCTAATCTAATAGCCCTATAAAAATAAAAAAGCCCCCGCAAATAAAAACATCCCCTAAACTACAATAAACTACCAATAGCCATTTTGTAGGGCATTGCCCTAAGCTAAACAGCTCTTTTACCCTAAAAAATGACTAAGTCCCCCCTAAAAGTACCCCCCACCCAATTAACCCCCCAAATTAAAAAACCTAACTCTAAAAAATCCTAAGTTACCCATTGCCCCTAAAGGGGCATTTTTATGGGCATTGCCCTTGAAAGGGCATTCAGCTTTTTTACTGCCCTTGAAAGCTTCTGAAATCCTATTGGCTGTTCAAATCAGCCAATAGGATTTTAGTAGTTTTCCTCCTATTGGTTGTTTTTAACAGTCAATAGGATTTCAGAAGCTCTCACACTATTGGCTGATTTGAATTTGAAGAATCAAATCAGCCAATAGGAATGCAAGGTACGCCATTTTGAAATGGCTACCTTGCATTCAACTTCAGTGTACGGCGGTGACCGTATGAAGAGGACGCTCCACGCAGGATGTCTTCCAGGATAGCTCCGCGTCGCCGGGATGAAGATAGAAGATGTCCCCTAGATGGATGAAGGTTTCGCCGCCTGGATGAAGACTTCTGGCCACCTGGATGAAGATGGATGTCCGGTAGCAGATGGTATAATATATAGCTCATCTGTAGAATCACAGGGCCCGGTGATCAGCGACGTGAATCCCTTTTAGTGGATGCTGTTTCAGTTTGTTAACTTTTTAACTTTTGAGCAAGAAGGGAGGTTCACAAGAACAGTCACAGTGGGGACTGTGTTTTGTGTTGTAGGACCTCCCTTAATCTAATTCCACTCCATATAATTGGATGGATGGACAAGCGAAGGGGTGTTCCAAATTTTTATGAGCTGATAAATGTTTATTGATATTTAAGAACAAATACAAAATAAAAAATATATGTCGAATTAAAAAAAGATAAAACCTATAAAACCTATTTTGAAAAAATATATATTGAATATGTGCCATAAAAAATATTAATTTTTATTTGTGAGTTATAAATGTCAAAATTTATATAAAACATGGCAAATGTAAGAAGATGAAATGGCAAAATAGATGAAAATAAAAATAAATATATAAATGTCCGGTGTGGAAGAAATAAAATTCTGAATAGATGCGAAAGGTGAAATACCTATAAATTCATTATGTGCAATATAAATATTTGTAACAATGTAACTAGTTAAAAATGTGTATGCGGTATTTAGTCTAGTGGCTCTACAAAGAGTCTATAAGGTAAATACTAGTTTTAAATCAATTACGGAATAGAGTACCTAAAACATAGAGAGCCCTAATCAAATCACTTAAGTAAAGTGAAATGGAGTAAAAAACACTTACTAGGTAAAGTAACTGTTACTAAAGAGAACTGCTAGCATGTAGCGTCCTGGTGTATAGATAGTGCAGTTGGATATCCGGAAGTGACGTCACGAACGTGCGTCATGTGCCTTACGCGTTTCGGGAGCGTATCAGCTCACTTCATCAGAGGCATGTAATCCACTGCCATCCGGGGGGCACTTAAAAAGCCAGTTAATTGTCTGATAATTTGCTCAGAGTAATCAGAAGGAATTAGCTTACTGATTATTTTTTTAGGCGAAACTATAAACACATCCAGAACTATATATATATATATATATATATATATATATATATATATATATATATATACAGCTAAGCCAGTTAGTGCTTCCTAAGCCAGTTAGTGATTGCACCTTCTTGAACGGGTTTTTATAGGGGATGCACCTCCATGCACACTAAGTCCAAACTCATTCACACAGTGCCTTTACAATGTGCCTACATTATTGAACCTCTAAACTGGAACAAGCATTCATGACAGTGAGTTTAGTAGTCCTAAAAAAAAAAAAATCTTATTTTAAACTATGACATTAGTGTGTTGGCACAGATCTTTATATTCATTGTATTCCATTCTGTTGTAATTAAAAAAAAAAAAAACAGAACCAACTAATTCAAACACAATTAATGGTTAGATTATGAGTGAAGCACTAGTTATCGCTCCCACTCATATGATAACTCCGCTAGAAGTAAGCTTTTTGCGTGCGTTGGGTAGGGCACATATTACAAGTTCAATTAAAAAGTTTTCACTTGCACGCTAACCTGATGGGCATTAAAAGCCGAACTTAGAATATTGCAATTGCGTTAACGTATTTTTCCATAGAAGTCAATAAAGGAAGGGAAAAAAACACCCAATTTTCTCAAGTTTCCTAACCCGACATAAAAATATGATTATTTCACGTTCCAAATGTTCTTCACATAGCAGAATATATCCTATTTAGTCATAAATACATATTTCTACATATATCTGATGGTATTTTGGTACACTATATATCTATACCTATATTTATATGATTATATATAGGTATTGATATATACAGATATACGTTATATAGGAATATCTATTTAAAAATACTTAGAACATATTCCCCTATGTGAAGAAAATTGGAATGTGAAATATTTACAATACAAACACATCTATCTTGACTGCAAAGGGCTCCAATGCACTTATATATATGTATACATATGTATTTATGTGTTTATATGTGTATATACATCTGTAAGTACATATATACACAGATAAATACATATGTACACACACACATATATATATATATATATATATATGTGTGTGTGTGTATTTATGTGTTTATATGTGTATATACACATATAAATACATATGTACACACACACACACACATACATATATATATATATATATATATATATATATATATATATATATATACATATTTAGACATTTATATTTATTTATCTCTGTGTTAAAACACTTTGCCTGCTTTTTCTTCCTAACACCTGAGACCTCATATCTTTGAGCCTTTATAACTTTTTTGTGCAAAATGTTTCATTAATACTTTTTATTAGATAGTGTTATTATGAGTGTAACTGTACTTTTACATGTGCTTTTTATGTGTTTTGTGCCACTTTTTAATCAAGCGTAACAGTTAACCAGAACTCTGAGGTTGCGCTATCCCAACGTGTATTAAATTCAATTGTGCCCAAGCTAACGCCTTTACTTTCAACTTGTAATATGCACACTACTTCCGACGCGCGCAAACACACGTGATAAACACATATTTATATATCATTTTTATATGGAATCTTTATATATTTGCTCAGTATGTATATTGTCACGGTGGGAAATAAAAGCGTGTCCTATACACATATAATTTTTATATGGACTCTGTATTTATATCTTTTCTCAGTATATATATATATATATATATATATATATATATATATATATATATATATGTGTGTAGGACATGCTTTTATCCTCCACGAGACAATATATATACTGAGAAAATATATAAATAAAGTTTCCATATAAATATGAGATAAATATGTATGTAGGACACTCTTTTATTGTCGACCGTGACAAGTGCTTGAACTACACGTGCGCATTTATTGCCAGCAGCAAAATCCGACAGCACATCTTCTTTGTCAGAATCTGCTACCACTCAGTGTGCATGCTGTTGTAATAATGTATAATCGCATTCCACACATTTCTTTTAACACATGTGGTGAGCTTTTTGCCAGATGCAGAGGTTTTGTAGATGATGTGAGAATTAAAAAGTGCCATCTGAATCATATGCACATCAAGCTTTTTATACCAGAGTTAGTTTTTTCTTATGTCAAGATAAGGCTTCATTATCTGATCAGAGAGGTCTACTCCACCCCTGTATTTGTTGTATTTTACAATTCAAACTACTGGAAGTAACTGTCTTGGTTCCCTCATTGTATATAGTTGTTAATGTATGCACAGCTTTTTTGTCACTTAATTGCACTGCTAGGAGGAGTTCTTCACTCTGTAACGCTGTGGTTTCTTTTGTCTTTTGTTTCTTGGAGACTTTTTGCTGTGGGAAACCTATTACAATGTTTTCAAATTTTTCCACATTCTATAGTGTGAATGCAATATAACATTTTAAAAAATACAAAACTGGTATAATAGTTATCATCATAAAGATGGTACCCATATCCTATCAAGGAATGAATGAGGTCCCTGACAATTTTCGAATCTGTTGTAAGGTAAGGTGGGCAGTCTGGTGGATCCAGTTGGCAGTCCTTCCGTTCATATACTCTAAAATGTTGTATATATCCTGTGGAACAGTATATAAAATTTAAAACCATAACATGCTCTTTTGAAGGGGATATATTGTTTAAAATGTAATCTACCTTTTAAAAGCATTAGGGACTCATCAAGTCAATACAAATATTTTTATATGAGGGATACGCTTCAGCAAATAATTTGTTAAAATAATCAATTAGTGAACTTATTTTATATAACCTGTCTTAATTTGGGTCAGTCAAAGGTAGGGCCTGTGTGTTATCCGTAAAGTGGAAGAAACTGTGTAAGATTTCATACCTTGCTCTGGGCATTACTGCTGGGAACAGAGATATTGAAAATATATGGTGGATTGACCAATATAATTTGATGCTTTGGTTTATGTATGATGTTTGTTTGTTTCCAATTATAGTTTTGTAAATATCTAGATGATTTCTGGGCCAAGCAGTGCTCTGCGTAAAGATTGGTTGCGCAAGAAATTTGTTCTAATATAGGATCTCACAAAAAATATTTTTAAAAAGTCAGATAGTTTGAAATTAGTTATGTCTATATTGATACCAGCAGACTAAGTAAAAACAGACATTTCAGGGCTATCAAAATGAAGGGGAGATTCCAAATTAAATTGTCACCTCAAGACTCTTCAAATTGCTATTGTAGAGAATGGCCTTTGTTTAGTATAATATAGTACAGATTACCTCTACACTCTCTCTCACTAAAATAATTCCAATAATAATTATATAAACGTTACACAAAAATTTTTACTGAGAGAGAGAAAGAAGCAATTATCAATATATAATTTTATATGTATATCATAAAAAATAAATAAATAATAAAATAGCTTTGAAAAAAAAGTGATGTAATATATGGTATGATATATATATATATATATATATATATATATATATATATATATATATATATATATATATATTTAGAAAAGCTTTTCTGCTACAGAGTACCAATCCTACCTTATTGGAGCAAAATTGCATCTAGGCAGTTGTCAGGCAGGAATCGTTTGTTTATTTTTCATTTTGGTTATATTTTACCCATGTGATTACTGCACTAATAGACTGCAGTGATGACATGACAAGGAACCACTATTACTGGTTCCTTGTGTTGTTATATACACCCCTTGCCCAGAAACATATCATTTTATAGTTATTGTTTTTCTGTAGTGATCCCCCTCACCCTCCCTACCTCTCCCCGTATGAGCATAGGGTCACCTTTCCCCTATATTTATTTTAATCGTGTGGGCCCCATCCCTCCTTCTCCCTTTAAAACTAGGGTTTCATAGTGTAGGGTCTTCCTCCCACTCCACCTCCCCCTATATTTTTATTAGAGTCCAAAGTAGATGGGAACACAGCACCACTGTTAGTGCTCGGTGAGAGGGGTTAACTGCTAATACCCCAAAAGTAATCCAAAAATTCAAAGTTCACCAGCACAGTTAGGTAAAAAATGTTATCTTTATTAAAGACCCATGTTAAAATAGCAACGTTTCGGGGTTAACCCCTTAATCATACCATCAGATGGCATGATTAAGGGGTTAACCCTGAAACGTTGCTATTTTAACATGGGTCTTTAATAAAGATAAATTTTTTTACCTAACTGTACTGGTGAATTTTGAATTTTTATATTTTTATTAGGAAGTCTAGGCCTAATCCCTCTCTCTCTCTTTGATATCATGTTCCATAGTGTAGAGTCCCTCTCCATTCCTCCCTCCCACATTTTTTTTTCTGTAGGTAGTGTTGGATGTACGCTTGCTTTTATTTTTCTTATTTTACTTTTTGCTACATATGCTCACTACATATGATTTAATGTGCACATAAACCAATGGTGACTATCTTGATAAAAGCCTCAAAAAAAGGCAAAACACATTTATCACTCACATTGGTAGACTCACTCTACACTTTGAATGGCACTGTGGTTAATTGCTAAATATGGTTGACAAACTACAAGCTATGTACAATAGGATTACATGTTGTGGTGATTAGAAGCATTTTAAGATGATTATATTTCTTTTTTAGTTATATTTCTTTTTTAGCAGTTTTGTTTTGTTGTTTTACAGTGTGGTATATCTTTTCTCATCTGACACTGAGAATAAATGAACATCATATTTTGATCATTTCTTTATTCAAATGACATTTCACGTACAGGGAAAGATGCTGAAGGCTTGTCTGCTTATGGAAGATTTTGTTGCACTGATGTATCTATAAAGCAGTGCGTCTTTGTTGAAGTTATCTGTTATCTTGGGCAAATAAAGCTGGTACTGAAGATCTGAATACCTGATAGAAAAATTAAAGCCTGGATTACTTTGTGAAGTATCATCACTGTAGTCTGTCTCCTGCAGTAAGACCTAAGCAGCCCTACGCATATGTGGGAAGTGTATCTAGGTAAAGCAATAAAGTTAAATTAGTGCCGAGAAAAAAATACTGCACAGACACGCCACTCGAATATAAACCTTATGCTCTAAAGCGCATCACTATTCTTTTTAGGATAGAAGAACCCAAATATAAATGATAGATACAACATTTTGCAGATTTTACTTTGTTGACATTTTAGAAACTCAATTTCATTAAAGTTTGAGATGCCTCTTCTTACTCAATAACCTTTTGAATCCAAATTTTCAGCTGTTGTTGCTAAATGTTGTGAGCAAGGAGGTACAATACTATTACAGTTGTTCAAAGAGAGTTTCTGTGATATTAAATGACTTATAGATAACTGACATATTCTGAAAACGATATGGAGGCATAAACTGGGGTAGACATGCAAGACGCAACTCATCCCAGATAGAAACACATCAAAGCCTAGAGATAATTTCAATATTGAATAAATAAATAATATTCTTATGTCATATCAGAAGGAATTTGTTTTTTAAGTTCTAACCTTTATTTAAAGACCCTTTAATATATAATGGGGTCAATCACAATCTATCAGCGATTAGTCGTGGAGTTTGGTTATTGAGTTTCTCCGATGATCCCAATGCAAAATACGATTTGTTTGTTAAAGTCCACAACCATGAATGCCTTTTAAACAGAAAAGCTTCCGACCCCAACATCTACAAATGGAGTGTTTTTATTTTTTATTTTAACATTTAATTAAAAGTCACACTTGATGTGTTCTCTACTAACAGTACTCGTGTCTTCATAACCAAGTTTTAAAACAGAATCACACAATCATGACTTTCATAGGGCAAGCTTACAAGTCACGCGGTATGTGTTTTCCACACGCGATATGGTCTTTTCATAAGCAATTTGCATTGTGCAGATATTACAAGTCTTCTAGGCAACAATCCGCAACAATTACATAACAAAAATACATTAAAAAGTACAGTTACACTCATATTAACACAGTCTATTAAAAATAATTTTAAACAAAATATTGCACACAACATTTATAAGGGTTCAAAGATATGAGATCTTGGGTGTTAGAAAAAAAAAGCAGACATAGGGATTTTACATTGACATACATACACATTCATAGAGAAACATGGATTTAAAAGTATAGAGATATGTTTAACTATGGAAATAATGAAAATATTTCACATTACAATCTTATGCCCATTACACAATATCTCAGATGGATTTTCAAAGAGATATTCACATATAGATCTTGAGATATCTAGACATATATATATATATATATTCATATACATATCTCATTATAAATAGATATATCAGTCCAAAAATCATCACATATATAGAGAAATATTCCATTACCAAAACATTCTTGCAATATGAAATATTCACATTTTCATGTTCACTTTTCGCGGAGAATACCTAATGAGCTTTAGGCAACAGATTCGTTTTTGGGTTTTTTTTCAATTTGTCTTCTCCATTGACTTCTATGGGAGAATACGTGAACGTGCACGCAATATGACTTTATGGATTATGCTCGTTAACGCACGCGCAAAATAAGTTATTTTGAAACGTAATACATGTGCAGCCCCAAATGCGCAAAAATCTTAATGTGTGCAGTGTTTTAGCAATTGCAAACAAAAAGATTATTGTAATCCGTTTCTATCCACACCACTGCTAAACCCAAAGACAATTATTTGTATGTGAACCATTACAAAAACTTTGCAGTTACCAGTGTATGGACTCTCAGCACTACTTCGGCCAAAAGTGAAATGAGCGTTCACCACTAATCGCATATAGTGATCTTATACATTTACATGCTATTCATTTGAATGTAATATTTTTTCATATTTTTAGCTGTTTTTATACACTATTTCATTCTTTTAAATAAGTGGCTTTGCCACCCCCCCCCCCCCATAGGGTTATTGGAATCTTATCCTACATCCTGTCTGGTCATTTTCTAACAGGCATCTAGGGGAGACAACACACTTTTACAAATATGCAGTCAAAAAAAGACTCAAAAATAGTCAGTCAACAGGACAATGGTACTTTTAAAGCTATAAATGACTTGTTTCATGAATTGGAGGAAGAAATCAAAAAGGAAAATAACCACTGGTTATACCTATATATGTATTGCGATAGATATATAGGTATAAATATATATTTTACATTAACATTACATTATCACATATATAGAGAAATATATATTTAATAATAAAAATAAAAAAAATTCTATATGAAGAACATAGTAATGTAAAATATGCATAACCCGCTTTGGGTTTCACGCTTTAAGTCTAACGTGGTGTTGGGTTAGCACACATGAAGAATGAGTTATCTTAAGGCACGTTATGGAAATATTAAATATTAAAAAATTATAATAATAATTATTAGAAATTATTATAGATACTGTAAAAAATATATAAATATATATTAGGGATGTGTAGGAAGAAATATGCCTTACAAATGAAAATTTTGTAACGGATATTCAAGGACTTTGTTCCTCGAGAATATTTGTTTACTAGACTATTTGTTTTTCATTTCATTTAAATGAAAAGGAAAATCGAATTATTGTTATATATTTACCTTTTGTTTTTGTTGAAATGAATGTATGTGTTTGAAGCAACAAGTGAAAAGTTTACCTATAGCTACATACTTACTTTTATTGTAAAATATATTGACATGCTCTGGAGAGTGCACTAACCTGATCCTCTTCTTGCCAGAGCCCTGGGCATTACTAATAGGAGGCTTAGCACATTCAGCTCCTAGGACCTGCACTAAACTTAGTGCAGGTCCTGGGTGCCAAGCACTCAAAGGAGTAGATTTATCAAAGCAATTCGCTGTAATTGCAGGCAAAATAACCAATCGCCATATTTATTTAGGCAATCTGCACCTATAATTGCGCAAATCTGAAAGAAACTTTTTCGCACTCCGCTTGCATTGGTCTAGGTGCACGTGCGCGCTCCCGAGTGCACCAATATACATTCATTTCACAACCTGACTTACAAATACGCCCAGTTTCTTATTTCTCCCTAAATTGTGTGTTCTATATTTCGCCATACAGACTGAGGCGAACACCATTATCATACATGCGTTTACATCTTATGATACAGTACTTTCTTTTTTTAACTCATTTTTCAAAGGCTCTGCGCCAAGAGGAGACTGTTGTTGCCAGAAATTTGCGCTTCCACAGGTTCATACGGGTACCAATAATTTTATATATATATAGATATAGATATAGATATATTATATATTGATTTTTGTAATCTTAAATTACCAACATATGGCAAAAACAGCACGGAAACATTATATAATATAAATATACGCAAAATAGATACCTAAAAAAAACGCTTTTTTAATAATCAAGACATGGAGGCGTAAATATTTATAAGGATGTACTGTGATAAATAGGGAGTAAATGCTTTTTCCGACAGGCGAAATTTATCATTATGCCCCAGCTCGCCAGCACTAAGTTAGGTCTATTTTTTTTATAAATACAGGCAAAGCACATACAGAGTTTGCCTAGCCTTTGATAAATTGACCCATAAGCCTCCTATTAGCGCAGCTGGGACCTGTCAAGAAGAGGATTGGGTTAGCGTGCATTTTAAAGCTAATTATAGTAAGTATTTTACCCATTAAAAGTAATTTAAAGAAAACAAATAAATACTGATTCATTTGTCAGTATTTTTTCATTTTCTTTAAATTTCGTTTGGATATTTACTCATGAAAATAGATTCCAAAAGTTATCAACATTTGATGATGTCAGTTACAACAAATATAAGAATAATAACCGACGTGTTCATGACTTTAGGAGTGAAAGCTAAAAATTAAGAACATCTGTATCTTTTTTAGAGAAAGTTCACAATTCCAATAAAAAAATACAGAGGTTAAGAAAAAGACCACACTACCAAGAAAACAAGGGCATAAGAGGGAATTTCAATTTATCTACACATCAATTGACTATTGACGTAAAGCTTGTTTTAAAGAAGTTCCATTCATATTGTACCCCAAATCCGCATAATCTGTTTAATACATTTGTGGATGTCAATAGATACTGTATATACAAAAAGTCTATTTGCAAAAATATCATGCAGAGAAAAGACTTAAAAGTTTAAAATATCCACCTACAAAACCACAAACTATTAATACAGATAGTGAACCTCTACTAAACAATAGCCAAGTAAAATTCTCTAGACATGTGAATTTAATATTTTTCAAATACAAATTCATTAACAAAACACGGATATTAATTTCTTTCTCAAGAAACAAATATCCAGACCAATGCACTCTGAAATTTAAAGAAAACAAATAAATACTTACGAAATTCGTTAGCATTCATTTGTTTCCTTTAAATAGTTCAATTCTTACCTTTCTGCACTTGAAAGCAATGCAAACCCAGTTTTCTTCTTCATAGAGCCCCAACCACACTAATAGGAAACTTAGCATGGAAGATCCCAGGGCCTGCACTAAAGGCACAGGTCTATTAGAGGGAGCCACCGCATTAAGCCTTCTATTAGCTGGCCGGGGCTCTGCAAAAAAGAGGACAGGGTTAGCACAGCTCTCCAGCACGCCAGAAAGGAATTATAAGCTACAGGTAAACTTTTGCCCCTGTAGCTTAAAAACATTTACATTTATTTAACTAAAATGAATGTAAATATTCTATGAATATTCCGCATTCATTTTGGTTAAAATGAATAACGAATAGTGGAGCCAACGAATATTCAGGAAATATTAATTCTTAAAAGGTCTGCCGAACTAAGGTTTTCATGGCTGCACATGTCTTAAATTCTCTGAACCAAAATCGTTACTGCCACATTTATATGATGAGCGTATCCATACTGATGTGAAGTTGAATTGCAATTTTCATGCCCCTAGAAGAAATAACCATCTGATAGATTTATATCAAACTTTGGTTACGGAAAACTTTGAAAAATTGTCATGAAAAATAAAAGGCCAATTTCAAATTAGAATAAAGGAGAGGAGGGTTTTCTTTAATTTACGGAATAGCAATAATAATATTATACATGACACCGACAAAGGGGGAGGAATTGTTATTCAGAATATTTAAGATTATTTAAAAAGGGCAGAGTGGATTCTGAATGATGAAAATTATTACAGAATCTCCCAAAAGACCTTAACTCATTATATCTCAAATATCTTATCTCCCTTAGTGCAATATTTTAAATAAGAAAGAAAGGGAATTTATTATTCCCTCTCATCCCAGTATAGCGCACTACTACAATCTACACAAAAATTCATAAAGATATTTCCAACCCCCTTGGTAGACATATTATTTTGGGGATTGAGAATCTGACCACTAATTTTACATTTACATTGATCAGATCTTACAAAAATATGTCATTACACTTCCTTCAAACATTAAATATAGCACTGACATCAATTACAAAATATTCACAATACTAATAATTCTTTTGCGGGTCACTTGTGATGTCAATTCACTTCACTGCAAAACACCCCATAATTTGAGAATTTTATCTGTTTCTGAACTCCTTCAAAAATATATTTATACGCCTACTATCCAAAAATCATTCTTTTATATATCTTAAAAAATCAATTATTTGATTTTTTCAAGATCAGATTATTTGCAGGTCAAAGGTACGGCCATAGGCACCAGGTTTTCCCCTGGCTTTGCAAATCTATAAATAAGCACATTCTAAGAATGATAAAGCCAAATCTGATGTTCTATGGTCGGTACATGGATGACCTCATTTTCGTTTGGGATGGAGATGTTGATTCTATAAACACCCTTATTGCCTAGCTCAATGATAACAATATGGGCCTCAGTTTTTCTGTTAATATCCAGACACACAATATTGAACACTTGTTGGAAATGTTTCCTCCAAAACAAAATTTAAAAAAAAGTTGATACCAATAGTTATTTAGATGTTTTCTAGTCACCAATACATCAGTTGGAAGAGAAATATACCATCAGTTCAAAATTATATGTAGGAACTGTTTCAATATTGAACTATTTAAAGAACAGTCTTAGAATATCTTTTATTTATTTATAAAATATGTTACCAGGAAGGATACATTGAGAGTTCTCTTGTTTTCAAGTATGTCCTTAATTGAGGTGCTCTGTAGGAAAAGGAGGATCGAGCTGCTTTATTTTTGTATGGAGGCAAACTAAATAATGTGCTTGTACTGGATCAGAAGGTTATGGGAGGTGGGAACACCCGGGGAGGGTAAACTGCTCAGGTAGGGTTGGAGCATCCCAGAAAAGCTCTTAAACATAAGGCTGGAAAGATGGAGGGTGTGTCTAGATTCCAGTGACAGCCAGTTTAGTTCTTCTAGCATGTCACAATGGTGGGTTCTGTAGTTACATTGTAGCACAAAGCGGCAGAATGAGTTATACAGTGTATTTAGTTTATTAAGGTGAGTTTGCGGTGCAGGTGCATATACTACATCTCCATAATCCATGATTGGCATCAGCATTTGCTGTACAATCTTTTCCTTTACTGTAGGGCTGAGGCAGGATTTGTTTCTGTACAGGGCACCTAGTTTTGGATAGAGTTTAGATGCAAGTTTTTCTATGTGGAGGCTAAAAGATAGATTGGGGTCTAACAACATACCCAGGTATTTGAAAGACTGGACTGCGGTCAGTGTGCAATTTGATTTTGTTTTAATGCGTAGATGGGAATTTTGTAGTTTGTGTAATTTAGGTACCGTTCCAAAGATCATTGTGACAGTTTTGTCAGTGTTTAGGAAGAGTTTGTTTTTTGAGATCCACTTTTCTACCTCTGTGAACTGGTCTTGGAGCATTGCCTCAAGCTGTGGCAGATCGGATTTGTTTGCATAGATTACTGTGTCATCTGCATACATGTGTACAGTTGAGGATTTGCAGACATTTGGCAGATCATTTATAAATAATGTGAATAGTAGGGGGCCGAGAATGGAACCTTGGGGAACACCACACGTGACCGGGAGAGGGAGGGAGTTGCTGTCAGAAATGGAGACATACTGCGATCGATCCGATACATATGATCGAAACCAGGTTAGCGGACGATCACCAATACCTCAGTTTTTTAGTTTGAGCAGTAGTATGTCATGGTCTACTGTGTCAAAGGCCTTTGCAAAATCAAGGAAAATAGCTCCAGTTAGGTCTCCTTGTTCCATGCCAGTTTGGATGTCGTTGCAAACTTTTAGGAGGGCAGTTGTAGTGGCGTGATTCGGGCGAAAACCCAATTGAACAGGGGCCATATAGTTAGATTGTCGGTAATACTCACATAGTTGCGTATGGACGCATTTTTCTAAGATTTTTGACAATACTGGGAGCAATGATATTGGGCGATAGTTATTAACCAAGGTTAACTCACCACTTTTATGGATAGGCACTACTCTTGCAGTCTTCCAAAGTTTGGGTATGTATCCAGACACCAAGGATTCATTAATTAGGGTTGTGACAGGTTTAGCAATTGCTGACGCACTGAGTTTCAACAGCATTGCTGGGATTTGATCAGGTCCAGACTGGTTTTTCATTTTTAGATTATTAAGGTGTTTCTTAATGACATTGATGGGTACAGGTCTAAAATTGAACTTTTCTATATTGGGTCTTTGTAGATTTAGTGGGGCCTGATCCACATTTGTAGTTTCAGGATGTGTGTCATTTATTAGTTTGTGAATCAGGGTGGAAGAGCATTTGACAAAATAATTGTTAAAGGCATTTGCTACTTCTAAAGGAAGTTGCAGGGTTTGGTTGTCAACTTTGACAGTGGAGGGTTGGGAGAGAATTGGGGAGTGTGTAAGTTATTTATGACTTTCCAAAACTTTCTAGGGTTTGATATGTTATTGTTCAGTTTTTCACAGAAATATTGGGCCTTGGCCAATTTTGTTTGTTTAGTGCATATATTTCGCCATTTTCTATATACACAGTGATCGTTCATAGAGCTAGTATGCTTGAATTTTGACCACAATGAATCCCGAAACTGGTACATTTGAATGAGGTCAGCAGTGATCCAATTCATATGCGCTCCTTTTACTCTCACTTTACGCAGCAGGGCATGCAAGTTCCAAACTTGTAGGAGTTCGGACTGAAGGAATTCAACTGCAGAGTCTAAATCTGGAATTAGGTTTAATCTGTGCCAGGGGAGGTTCTTGATGTCATTTAGAAATGATTAAATATTAAAAAATTTTGAAGGACCTTGTGCTTTTAACCTTGGGAGGGGATTTAGTAGCCTTAATTTTACGCACACAGTATACTAAGCAGTGGTCACTGAAACTGTTAGGGAGAACACGTGCCTCCTGGATTCGGTCAGAAGAAGTGGAAAGAATCCAATCAAGCAGGGTGTGGTTATGGCTTTTAATGTTTATGCGAGTTGGGGAGGAGATTAATTGCGTTAGCTGCAAATTCTTTTAATGGTTTATTGATAAGGGATATCCCCTAGATATATTCAGTTAAAGTTTGATACATGCTAGAATAAAGAATCAATGTTTTCATCTATGAATAAAAACACAAGGAAATATTAGAAAGACAATTATTCTCTCTCATTTATTACTCAATATAACACTAATCGTTTACAAAGTAAAAATATTTTACAATTATATTAGTATATTCCTAACAAAAATTCCATTTTGAAATATACTAGCCCCTCGTTAAAGTCCTAAATTTTAAAGCTAATACAGATAATACAAATATCAATAGTAATGTTCTTCCTTCTTTTACAAAGAAAAGGGGTTTAAAATGTGGGAATGGAGATCTAATCCCTGCAAATATATAAGATCTGGTACGAAAAGTTTTTATTCATTTGTCACAGGTGAAAATTTTGCAATACCACAATTTTTCAACTGTGAATCCTCCTTTGTCGTGTTACCTTATTGATTAGGAATATATGTAATACTAGGTGGAACAAACATTTTTAAAAATACCAAAATGGCATTCTCAAACATTTAATTAATCAACATGCAGGGTTCCCTCCCTCCCTCCCTCCCTAATTGTTGAGGTTGTCGCAGTAGGCATTGTTGTTTTGTTGAGGTGGCGGGGTGTTTTAGATCTGGAGGTTAAGTAAGTTGGTACCTCCCTAAAGAGGCGGGAGAGTTTTGGGGGATGTATCTGGTTGTAAACCGGGGGAAGGTACATCTTGGTGCTCTTGCACCTTATGTTTTAAAGTTAAGAGGTTTATGATTAATACAATTGTTGAATTTAAGAATGTTATTTAAAATTATTTAATAAATGCGGGCTGCGGCCTTTACACCCATCCTTGTGTTTGTATTTATTTATATAAGGCGTAATGTATGGCCTATATAGGGGTCACACTCTCATCCTCTCTTTTTTTTCCTTTTTCCTTACACATCTACAGCATTGTTTCAGCATTCACGTCACATTCCCTTCGCACACAATATATTTCTTTTTTATTCAGTTTGCACAGCTACACATTCACAATTCACAAGTTTAATTTCTTTATAGTTTCTGTCTACCACATCATCACTTTTAATAGTAATTGCTGACACTTACAATGTTTTTGTATTAAATCAATACATCCCACACAACAATATACACAAGTTTAATTCTATCATAGTTTCCTTCACATTTTGACCTTATGTTTCTGTTTACCCCAGTATTACTCTTAGTAGTAATCACTGATAGTTACATTGTTTATGTATTTACTTGATACACCAATTTATGCAGTGTATAGTTGATTCATTTCAGCGTGGTCATGTGACGTGGGCTGTCATATGATGCAGAATTTTTCTTGCACATATAGATTGATCTCATCTAAACATATAACAATCTGTCAGATATTTTATTGCATATATCATACACATTTGCCATATGTAATTCCCCACCCAAATGCACATTGTTATCTACATGTCACATGTGTTGCGACCATATGTATTTCACATATATACAGACTCCAGGTATTTATTGTTCCATTTCTATGTTTTGGGTTTTTTTTTTAAACTAGATAGTTATCTTTGTGTATTAGATAAAAAATATGCTTTTAGATCTATTAACATGTATTTTTTGTACATACAATTTATCCGATGTTAGGCATATACACTTTAGTATACACAATATTTATAGTGTGCATGATATACACAGTTATTTTGTTTTTGATTTATATTGCTATGTCGACATTTTGGTTTTACATACGGCATTTTTTTCTAGCCATTTAAATAAGTGTTCAACAAACATTGGCCTAGATTTGGAGTTTGGCGTTAGCCGTGAAAACCAGCGTTAGAGGCTCCTAACGCTGGTTTTAGGCTACCGCCGGTATTTGGAGTCGTGTAGGTAAGGGTCTAACGCTCACTTTTCAGCCGCGACTTTTCCATACCGCAGATCCCCCTACGCCATTTGCGTATCCTATCTTTTCAATGGGATCTTCCTAACTCTGGTATTTAGAGTCGTTTCTGAAGTGAGCGTTAGAGCTCTAAAGACAAAACTCCAGCCGCAGGAAAAAAGCAGGAGTTAAGAGCTTTCTGGGCTAACGCCGGTTCATAAAGCTCTTAACTACTGTACCCTAAAGTACACTAACACCCATAAACTACCTATGTACCCCTAAACCGAGGTCCCCCCACATCGCCGCAACTTGATTAAATTTTTTTAACCCCTAATCTGCCGACCGCCACCTACGTTATCCTTATGTACCCCTAATCTGCTGCCCCTAACACCGCCGACCCCTATATTATATTTATTAACCCCTAACCTGCCCCCCTCAACGTCGCCGCCAGCTACTTACAATAATTAACCCCTAATCTGCCGACCGCAAAGCGCCGCCACCTACGTTATCCTTATGTACCCTTAATCTGCTGCCCCTAACACCGCCGACCCCTATATTATATTTATTAACCCCTAATCTGCCCCCCTCAACGTTGCCTCCACCTGCCTATATTAACCCCTAATCTGCCGAGCGGACCTGAGCGCTACTATAATAAAGTTATTAACCCCTAATCCGCCTCACTAACCCTATCATAAATAGTATTAACCCCTAATCTGCCCTCCCTAACATCGCCGACACCTAACTTCAAACATTAACCCCTAATCTGACAACCGGAGCTCACCGCTACTATAATAAATGGATTAACCCCTAAAGCTAAGTCTAACCCTAACACTAACAACCCCCTAACTTAAATATAATTTACATCTAACGAAATTAATTAACTCTTATTAAATAAATTATTCCTATTTAAAGATAAATACTTACCTGTAAAATAAATCCTAATATAGCTACAATATAAATTATAATTACATTGTAGCTATTTTAGGATTAATATTTATTTTACAGGCAACTTTGTAATTATTTTAACTAGGTACAATAGCTATTAAATAGTTAAGAACTATTTAATAGTTACCTAGTTAAAATAATAACAAAATTACCTGTAAAATAAGTCCTAACCTAAGTTATAATTAAACCTAACACTACCCTATCAATAAATTAATTAAATAAAATACCTACAATTACCTACAATAAAACCTAACACTACACTATCAATAAATAAATTAAATACAATTTCTACAAATAACTACAATTACATAAACTAACTAAAGTACAAAAAATAAAAAAGAACTAAGTTACAAAAAATAAAAAAATATTTACAAACATAAGAAAAATATTACAACAATTTTAAACTAATTACACCTACTCTAAGCCCCCTAATAAAATAACAAAGACCCCCAAAATAAAAAAATGCCCTACCCTATTCTAAATTAATAAATTTAAAAGCTCTTTTACCTTACCAGCCCTGAACAGGGCCCTTTGCGGGGCATGCCCCAAGAAGTTCAGCTCTTTTGCCTGTAAAAAAAAAACATACAATACCCCCCCCAACAGTACAACCCACCACCCACATACCCCTAATCTAACCCAAACCCCCCTTAAATAAACCTAACACTAAGCCCCTGAAGATCTTCCTACCTTGTCTTCACCTCACCGGGTATCACCGATCGGTCCTGGCTCCGATATCTTCATCCAACCCAAGCGGGGGCTAGACATCCACTGAAGAAGTCCAGAAGAGGGTCCAAAGTCTTCCTCCTATCCGGCAAGAAGAGGACATCCGGACCGGCAAACATCTTCATCCAAGCGGCATCTTCGATCTTCTTCCACCGGTGCGGAGCGGGTCCATGTTGAAGCAGCCGACGCGGATCCATCCTCTTCTTCCGGCGTCTCCCGACGAATGACGGTTCCTTTAAGGGACGTCATCCAAGATGGCGTCCCTCGAATTCCGATTGGCTGATAGGATTCTATCAGCCAATCGGAATTAAGGTAGGAATATTCTGATTGGCTGATGGAATCAGCCAATCAGAATCAAGTTCAATCCGATTGGCTGATCCAATCAGCCAATCAGATTGAGCTCGCATTCTATTGGCTGATCGGAACAGCCAATAGAATGCGAGCTCAATCTGATTGGCTGATTGGATCAGCCAATCGGATTGAACTTGATTCTGATTGGCTGATTCCATCAGCCAATCAGAATATTCCTACCTTAATTCCGATTGGCTGATAGAATCCTATCAGCCAATCGGAATTCGAGGGACGCCATCTTGGATGACGTCCCTTAAAGGAACCGTCATTCGTCGGGAGACGCCGGAAGAAGAGGATGGATCCGCGTCGGCTGCTTCAACATGGACCCGCTCCGCACCGGTGGAAGAAGATCGAAGATGCCGCTTGGATGAAGATGTTTGCCGGTCCGGATGTCCTCTTCTTGCCGGATAGGAGGAAGACTTTGGACCCTCTTCTGGACTTCTTCAGTGGATGTCTAGCCCCCGCTTGGGTTGGATGAAGATATCGGAGCCAGGACCGATCGGTGATACCCGGTGAGGTGAAGACAAGGTAGGAAGATCTTCAGGGGCTTAGTGTTAGGTTTATTTAAGGGGGGTTTGGGTTAGATTAGGGGTATGTGGGTGGTGGGTTGTAATGTTGGGGGGGGGGTATTGTATGTTTTTTTTTACAGGCAAAAGAGCTGAACTTCTTGGGGCATGCCCCGCAAAGGGCCCTGTTCAGGGCTGGTAAGGTAAAAGAGCTTTTAAATTTATTAATTTAGAATAGGGTAGGGCATTTTTTTTATTTTGGGGGTCTTTGTTATTTTATTAGGGGGCTTAGAGTAGGTGTAATTAGTTTAAAATTGTTGTAATATTTTTCTTATGTTTGTAAATATTTTTTTATTTTTTGTAACTTAGTTCTTTTTTATTTTTTGTACTTTAGTTAGTTTATGTAATTGTAGTTATTTGTAGAAATTGTATTTAATTTATTTATTGATAGTGTAGTGTTAGGTTTTATTGTAGGTAATTGTAGGTATTTTATTTAATTAATTTATTGATAGGGTAGTGTTAGGTTTAATTATAACTTAGGTTAGGACTTATTTTACAGGTAATTTTGTTATTATTTTAACTAGGTAACTATTTAATAGTTCTTAACTATTTAATAGCTATTGTACCTAGTTAAAATAATTACAAAGTTGCCTGTAAAATAAATATTAATCCTAAAATAGCTACAATGTAATTATAATTTATATTGTAGCTATATTAGGATTTATTTTACAGGTAAGTATTTATCTTTAAATAGGAATAATTTATTTAATAAGAGTTAATTAATTTCGTTAGATGTAAATTATATTTAAGTTAGGGGGGTGTTAGTGTTAGGGTTAGACTTAGCTTTAGGGGTTAATCCATTTATTATAGTAGCGGTGAGCTCCGGTCGTCAGATTAGGGGTTAATGTTTGAAGTTAGGTGTCGGCGATGTTAGGGAGGGCAGATTAGGGGTTAATACTATTTATGATAGGGTTAGTGAGGCGGATTAGGGGTTAATAACTTTATTATAGTAGCGCTCAGGTCCGCTCGGCAGATTAGGGGTTAATAAGTGTAGGCAGGTGGAGGCGACGTTGAGGGGGGCAGATTAGGGGTTAATAAATATAATATAGGGGTTGGCGGTGTTAGGGGCAGCAGATTAGGGGTACATAAGGATAACGTAGGTGGTGGCGCTTTGCGGTCGGCAGATTAGGGGTTAATTATTGTAAGTAGCTGGCGGCGACGTTGTGGGGGGCAGGTTAGGGGTTAATAAATATAATATAGGGGTCGGCGGTGTTAGGGGCAGCAGATTAGGGGTACATAGGGATAACGTAGGTGGCGGCGGTGTACGGAGCGGCAGATTAGGGGTTAATAATAATATGCAGGTGTCAGCGATAGCGGGGGCGGCAGATTAGGGGTTAATAAGTGTAAGGTTAGGGGTGTTTAGACTCGGGGTACATGTTAGGGTGTTAGGTGCAGACGTAGGAAGTGTTTCCCCATAGGAAACAATGGGGCTGCGTTAGGAGCTGAACGCTGCTTTTTTGCAGGTGTTAGTTTTTTTTCCAGCTCAAACAGCCCCATTGTTTCCTATGGGAGAATCGTGCACGAGCACGTTTTTGAGGCTGGCCGCGTCCGTAAGCAACTCTGGTATCGAGAGTTGCATTTGCGGTAAAAATGCTCTACGCTCCTTTTTTGGAGCCTAACGCAGCATTTTTTGGGACTCTCGATACCAGAGTTAATTTTATGGTGCGGCCAGAAAAAAGCCAGCGTAGCGTTAACAGCCCATCTACCGCCAAACTCCAAATCTAGGCCATTGTTTTTATGAAATGGCTTCTACCAGCAAAAAACGTGTTTTAAAAGTAATAAAATCTTTTATTGATTTGAATCAATTGACATTGCTAATGCCTTTCTTCTTGTGAATGCTCATCTCACATTTAGACAAATCAAGTTACAGCTCTGTAAACCATCATTTTCAACTATTGTGAGCTCCATACTTTTATTATCATTTGCCATTTCTAAACAAGATTACACTTTGTGTCGCCACCTTGTTTTTGTTTAATCTATCATGTAGTAACTTATGTTAAACTTTGTGCTGAGAAACCTTTTTATGTGTTTCACTTGTTACACCTTTTTGTGTTTGCCTTGTTAAATTGGCATCAAAAAGTCGATAAACTAAATTTATATATCTAATTATTTTTGCGCTATAAGGTTATACTGTATATTGCCAGACTGCCTCTTCCAAACTCTGCAATTTGACAACAGACTAAAATACAAGACAAATAAAATAATTCAACTGCATGAATCTTTTGCTTTTTGAATTTTGGAGAGTGGGAATATAAATAACTGGGACTTTACTGAGGTTGATCTGCAGACACATAAAGCATCTTCCTTTACTGTGGAGCTTCCGCAAGAAATACATTTGAGGGGACAGTTGCCAAGTTGTTGGATGCAATCCATATGTAGAATTAACATGAGTGAGTTTAAAATCTTCATATCCCAAAAATAGTTCTGAGTTTCATAATGTTCTTTAGTAGAGAAGGCTCTAAGGGCTAAATGATCAAAAACTATCCGGCATGGAGAGAAATAGTACAAAACCTTTGGGTGCTTTTTTGAGCATTATATTGTAATGTATGTGTCTTTCTACACCTTGCCCTTATAAACATATTTGAGAGACCTCACTGTACCAACAAGACTTCTTAGATAATCTTACAAGAGTAGATCATCGGGCCCTGAATGATAACATCTTCTTTGTACTCTGTAAAGTCACAGTGTCTAGATGTAATTTACACATTGGCTAATAGGACATACATTCTGAATCAGCTTTTAATGCTTTCAAAAGGAGTGTATGTTCATAAATTAAAAACATGTCTTTTGTCTAATCATATAACTATAACTATATAGTCATTTCAAGAGACATGATCAGGAGAACGCAGACCTGAGGCTGTAACAAGAGTTATGTGAGGCCTGAGTTTGAAAAAGGTCAATCATAGTAGGTAGTTACAGAATAATGCCCAAGATAACTGTTAATAGATAGAAGTGACAGGTTACAGCGAACAGACATAGCTGGTAGAGCCAACAAATTATTAATAAAAGCTATTAGTCATTTGGACCTTGCAGTGGGTAATATCTAGTCCATACAATGACAGGCATATGTGAGCAGGATACAGCAGAGGGTATAGTTCAGCAGGTACAATGGAAGGTAAAGGCCAGAAGGACAATGTAGTTAGTATAGGCCAGCAGATACTGTAGCATACAATGGTTAGCAGATCACAGCTCACAGAACAACCAAACATCTGACAGGCGTTTGTATTCTACTTAAATATCATTCACACTATTCTAAAAAAATTCTGGGCAGTAAACCAAATGCGTGCTGCAAAAGCATAATAGATTAGGAGAAATGTACAAACACAACCTTAGAGAGAATGCGCTCCTGTGTGACTTTTCAGAGGCCTATAAAATACTCCTGTTAGTACAGCATCTCACAGGGCAGAATGACGAACTCTGATTTAACTTAGGTCTATAAAAATGAGCCAAATAAAAAGCCTATTATAGTATTACTTTGGCACAATGCTCATAAAAGGTTGCCAGCTCCTGGCCTAAAGAATATGACTGCACCTTGCTGAGATGTCAAACTCCAAGTCTAATTCAGGGGAGAGTTGCTGAAATTGGGGATTCAGGACATGGAGCATAATGCAGAAGGCAAAGTCAGGCAAACCAAAGTCAGCAATGGAACAGTTAAACAGAAGCTGGGACATTAAGGCCAGGACAATAGTCACACTCACAACAGGTCAAACACAGTAAGAACACAAAAGAAGCCAAATTAGAAACACGGAAGAAATTAAGATATAAATAACCACGATATTCAAATTGAAAAGATTACACCCATTTGATGACATAAACCAAACAAAATGAAGGCAGAGAGAACCCACATCATACATAGGAGCCATTATTCACAACAAAATTAAGTGAAAACGATATAACCAACAGGACGCATAAAAGTTGTAAAGAAAGTGCAGCCACAACACACTGACGCAGCGTATGACTGGGCTAAAGGAGTCTGCTCCTGGGTGCTGACTAACTACAGGATAACCTATTTTACTTTGGTTTATTCACTGGTTGAGCACTTCTGTTGTTCGTTTTGTATGTACAGTATCTTGGTACGTGGTCATTTCAATGAGAAATAATACATTATCCACTTCATACTCTTGAGTGAACTATTTGGATTATCTGATCTGAAGTCTTTTACTTTGCTGTTAAAGTTGAAAATATAATTTAAAAAAAAACTTTAAAAAAGACTTTTGCACCTTTGTATGCATTACACTTAAATATATAATATATGTAAACTTGTATCTAAATCATTAAGGCAGTCTGTTGTCAGCAAAGCCAAAAAAAATAAATTCTGAATGATTGCAGCTCAAGTCGGGAAATTCAACACTCACAGCTAGAAGTAAAAATACTGACAGGTACACTTTCAATATAATGATTAATAATAATTATAGCTTTACGGGCCATCTATTTCTCACAAATGACTGAAAAGATACTCATCAGAGTTTTGGTTCTAAAAGATATTGTATATTTAAATTACTCAAACAAGCTAGTTCAATCAATGCAATACCAAACATCTAGGGAGGAGGCAGAGTTATATACAGGGAGAGATGCACATACTTATTGTACTGCTTTTTTGTAGTATTTATGTATATGTGTATGTATATATATATATATATATATATATATATATATATATATATATATATATATATATATATATATATATATATATATATATCTATAGCTATATATCTATATAAAGATGATGATGATAGATAGATAGATAGATAGATAGATAGATAGATAGATAGATAGATAGATAATAGATTGAAAAAGAGTATTTCAAGTATTTCTATTACAATTTTTTTTTAATTTGTTTAAAATTTATACTTTATTAATCAAGGTGATTGACTGAGAAGAGTTCAAAAGTGTATACTGTATATATGTTTATATATGTGTATATATGTATGTATGTGTGCACCAGAGGCGTAACTAGAAATAACAGGGCCCAGAGGCGTAACTAGAAACCACAGAGTACCCAAACAAGAATCTAAGAAGCCCCCCCCATAAAAGGTGAATTTGATACATATCTTTTTTTTACATTTAACACAGAAAGAAAATGTGAATCAGATTACATGTCTGCAAAAGGAGGTACCCTGTGCCCACAGTCTGTGAGATGGTCTTACTCCCTATTACTGTATATAGTGACACTGTTTAACACACCAGTACTTTATATAGTGAGTTAGTGACACAGTCTGTAATCTGCCGGTGAGATAGCTGGCCTGACGCTATCCGTCCAGGTATTTTATAAAGTGACCACAGTAGTTTGTGATATGGTCCAGCCCCCCTGTACTGTATATAGTGGTACTGTATAGTGACACTGTTTACCCCCATGCTGTAGTAACAAGGTCTGTAATTTGCTGGTTCCACAAACATACACACATGCAAAAATACACACACAGTCACATAAATACACACACACACACACACACATACACACATAAACACCAATGGGTAAAACAGAAACACTAGCCCCTGTAGTCAGAGACACTAGTGAAGCATCATGTCACACTCACATGATATCAGTGCAGGCAATGGCATGTCAACATTTTTTATTGAAAAAGAAAAAACAATTTTTTTTTTAAGCTGGGCCCCACCCGGTCACAGTTGCGCCCTCTGCACCCCCTGTAGTTCCTCCCCTAGTGTGCACATACATATGTAAACATATAAAAACACATATATACACATGTATACACATATATACATACAAACATTCAAATATATAAACATATATATATATATATATATATATATATATATATATATATATATATATATATATATATATAAATTCCAAGGGACACGCACTCTCCGTTGATACTTAATCACCCTTTAATTAAAGTATCAACGGAGAGTATTTGACTTGCACTCCGGCTGCTGTTTATGGATAAGGTGTGTGCTGGGTCCCACACTGTGACTTTGTATATATATATATATATATATACACACACACACACACACATTTTAGCTCATCCCAGTCAAACATATATTATTTACCTTTAAAATCCATATATTTTCATTTAATATGTATAAATATGAGTGTAATACTTTATTTTAATATGTTGAACTTTAATTGTAGCCGTAACATTTGACTTCAGGTCTCAAATTGCGTTTTTTAGCGCTGTTATGTATTGCGCTCAAGAGTCAGACATAACTTTCAACTTCACCTGTGCTAAACATTCACTGGTAACTCTTCTTTGTCATGGACTTGTAGTATTAATTTGCGGGCTAATTCTAGCGTGGTCCAGCAATATTGTGGCGCACCTTACACTATTAATAGCACTCTATTGGGCCTTTTTTAGGGCTTGATTATGTGTGTTGCGGTAACTTTTGCTTACAAGCAATATTGGTTTTTTTCTGCTTTTTGCATGCAATGGAAATAACGCATGGATTACAAGTTGAAATCCAGCACGACATGAAAGCTTGCGTAAAGGGTAGAGGAAGAAAAAAGTTGCATTAAACATAACACAAATATACCTAAAAGTACAGTTACACTCATATAAACCCTATCTGATAAAAATTATTTTGAAAAAAAAGAAAAAAAAAGTTATATGGACTTAAAGATATATTGGTAGAAGGTGTTTGACAAAAAATGGCTGCATTGTAGCTCTTAAAATGAGTAATCTTCCTAAATTGACCTACTTATTCAGGTGCCTTCCATTTCGAGTACCCAAACAAATTTTATTACAGTTCCAAATTGGATGCATAAGGTACATATGGCAGGGTAAACCCCGCATATAGCTCATAAAATCTTACAGTATCCTAGACTGGGTGGGGTGGGGCTTCCCGATACTTAAACCTCTGTGGAACACGTTTCACTACATTGTTCAGATTGGGGATTTCCCTCTCTAAGGCCTAGATTTAGAGTTCGGCGGTAAAAGGGCTGTTAATGCTCCGCGGGCTTTTTTCTGGCCGCACCATAAATTTAACTCTGGTATCGAGAGTTCAAACAAATGCTGCGTTAGGCTCCAAAAAAGGAGCGTAGAGCATTTTTACCGCAAATGCAACTCTCGATACCAGAGCTGCTTACGGACGCGGCCGGCATCAAAAACGTGCTCGTGCACGATTCTCCCATAGGAAACAATGGGGCTGTTTGAGCTGAAAAAAAACCTAACACCTGCAAAAAAGCAGCGTTCAGCTCCTAATGCAGCCCCATTGTTTGCTATGGGGAAACACTTCCTACGTCTGCACCTAACACTCTAACATGTACCCCGAGTCTAAACACCCCTAGCCTTACACTTATTAACCCCTAATCTGCCACCCACGCTATCGCTGACCCCTGCATTACACTTTTAACCCCTAATCTGCCGCTCCGTAAAACGCCGCCACCTACGTTATCCCTATGTACCCCTAATCTGCTACCCCTAACATCGCCGACCCCTATGTTATATTTATTAACCCCTAATCTGCCCCCCACAACGTCGCCGACACCTGCCTACACTTATTAACCCCTAATCTGCCGAGCGGACCTGAGCGCTACTATAATAAAGTTATTAACCCCTAATCCGCCTCACTAACCCTATCATAAATAGTATTAACCCCTAATCTGCCCTCCCTAACATCGCCGACACCTACCTTCAATTATTAACCCCTAAACTTCCGATCGGAGCTCACCGCTATTCTAATAAATGGATTAACCCCTAAAGCTAAGTCTAACCCTAACACTAACACCCCCCTAAGTTAAATATAATTTTTATCTAACGAAATAAATTAACTCTTATTAAATAACTTATTCCTATTTAAAGATAAATACTTACCTGTAAAATAAATCCTAATATAGCTACAATATAAATTATAATTATATTATAGCTATTTTAGGATTAATATTTATTTTACAGGCAACTTTGTAATTATTTTAACCAGGTACAATAGCTATTAAATAGTTAAGAACTATTTAATAGTTACCTAGTTAAAATAATAACAAATTTACCTGTAAAATAAATCCTAACCTAAGTTATAATTAAACCTAACACTACCCTATCAATAAAATAATTAAATAAACTACCTACAATTACCTACAATTAACCTAACACTACACTATCAATAAATAAATTAAACACAATTGCTACAAATAAATACAATTAAATAAACTAGCTAAAGTACAAAAAATAAAAAAGAACTAAGTTACAGAAAATAAAAAAATATTTACCAACATAAGAAAAATATTACAACAATTTTAAACTAATTACACCTACTCTAAGCCCCCTAATAAAATAACAAAGCCCCCCAAAATAAAAAATTCCCTACCCTATTCTAAATTAAAAAAGTTACAAGCTCTTTTACCTTACCAGCCCTGAACAGGGCCCTTTGCGGGGCATGCCCCAAGGATTTCAGCTCTTTTGTCTGTAAAAAAATAAATACAATACCCCCCCCCCAACATTACAACCCACCACCCACATACCCCTAATCTAACCCAAACCCCCCTTAAATAAACCTAACACTAAGCCCCTGAAGATCTTCCTACCTTGTCTTCACCATCCAGGTATCACCGATCCGTCCTGGCTCCAAGATCTTCATCCAACCCAAGCGGGGGTTGGCGATCCATAATCCGGTGCTCCAAAGTCTTCCTCCTATCCGGCAAGAAGAGGACATCCGGACCGGCAAACATCTTCTCCAAGCGGCATCTTCGATCTTCTTCCATCCGGTGCGGAGCGGGTCCATCTTGAAGCAGGCGACGCGGATCCATCCTCTTCTTCCGATGTCTCCCGAATAATGACGGTTCCTTTAAGGGACGTCATCCAAGATGGCGTCCCTCGAATTCCGATTGGCTGATAGGATTCTATCAGCCAATCGGAATTAAGGTAGGAATTTTCTGATTGGCTGATGGAGTCAGCCAATCAGAATCAAGTTCAATCCGATTGGCCGATCCAATCAGCCAATAAGATTGAGCTCGCATTCTATTGGCTGTTCCGATCAGCCAATAGAATGCGAGCTCAATCTGATTGGCTGATGGGATCGGCCAATCGGATTGAACTTGATTCTGATTGGCTGATTCCATCAGCCAATCAGAAAATTCCTACCTTAATTCCGATTGGCTGATAGAATCCTATCAGCCAATCGGAATTCGAGGGACGCCATCTTGGATGACGTCCCTTAAAGGAACCGTCATTAGTCGGGAGACATCGGAAGAAAAGGATGGATCCGCGTCGCCTGCTTCAAGATGGACCCGCTCCGCACCGGATGGAAGAAGATCGAAGATGCCGCTTGGAGAAGATGTTTGCCGGTCCGGATGTCCTCTTCTTGCCGGATAGGAGGAAGACTTTGGAGCACCGGATTATGGATCGCCAACCCCCGCTTGGGTTGGATGAAGATCTTGGAGCCAGGACGGATCGGTGATACCTGGATGGTGAAGACAAGGTAGGAAGATCTTCAGGGGCTTAGTGTTAGGTTTATTTAAGGGGGGTTTGGGTTAGATTAGGGGTATGTGGGTGGTGGGTTGTAATGTTGGGGGGGGGGAGTATTGTATTTATTTTTTTACAGGCAAAAGAGCTGAAATCCTTGGGGCATGCCCCGCAAAGGGCCCTGTTCAGGGCTGGTAAGGTAAAAGAGCTTGTAACTTTTTTAATTTAGAATAGGGTAGGGAATTTTTTATTTTGGGGGGCTTTGTTATTTTATTAGGGGGCTTAGAGTAGGTGTAATTAGTTTAAAATTGTTGTAATATTTTTCTTATGTTGGTAAATATTTTTTTATTTTCTGTAACTTAGTTCTTTTTTATTTTTTGTACTTTAGCTAGTTTATTTAATTGTATTTATTTGTAGCAATTGTGTTTAATTTATTTATTGATAGTGTAGTGTTAGGTTAATTGTAGGTAATTGTAGGTATTTTATTTAATTATTTTATTGATAGGGTAGTGTTAGGTTTAATTATAACTTAGGTTAGGATTTATTTTACAGGTAAATTTGTTATTATTTTAACTAGGTAACTATTAAATAGTTCTTAACTATTTAATAGCTATTGTACCTGGTTAAAATAATTACAAAGTTGCCTGTAAAATAAATATTAATCCTAAAATAGCTATAATATAATTATAATTTATATTGTAGCTATATTAGGATTTATTTTACAGGTAAGTATTTATCTTTAAATAGGAATAAGTTATTTAATAAGAGTTAATTTATTTCGTTAGATAAAAATTATATTTAACTTAGGGGGTGTTAGTGTTAGGGTTAGACTTAGCTTTAGGGGTTAATCCATTTATTAGAATAGCGGTGAGCTCCGATCGGAAGTTTAGGGGTTAATAATTGAAGGTAGGTGTCGGCGATGTTAGGGAGGGCAGATTAGGGGTTAATACTATTTATGATAGGGTTAGTGAGGCGGATTAGGGGTTAATACATTTATTATAGTAGCGCTCAGGTCCGCTCGGCAGATTAGGGGTTAATAAGTGTAGGCAGGTGTCGGCGACGTTGAGGGGGGCAGATTAGGGGTTAATAAATATAATATAGGGGTCGGCGATGTTAGGGGCAGCAGATTAGGGGTACATAGGGATAACGTAGGTGGCGGCGATTTGCGGTCGGAAGATTAGGGGTTAATTATTGTAAGTAGCTGGCGGCGACGTTGTGGGGGGCAGGTTAGGGGTGAATAAATATAATATAGGGGTCGGCGGGGTTAGGGGCAGCAGATTAGGGGTACATAAATATAACGTAGGTGGCGGTCGGCAGATTAGGGGTTAAAAATTTTAATCGAGTGGCGGCGGTGTGGGGGGACCTCGGTTTAGGGGTACATAGGTAGTTTATGGGTGTTAGTGTACTTTAGGGTACAGTAGTTAAGAGCTTTATAAACCGGCGTTAGCCAGAAAGCTCTTAACTCCTGCTATTTTCAGGCGGCTGGAATCTTGTCGTTAGAGCTCTAACGCTCACTGCAGAAACGACTCTAAATACCAGCGTTAGAAAGATCCCATTGAAAAGATAGGATACGCAAATGGCGTAGGGGGATCTGCGGTATGGAAAAGTCGCGGCTGAAAAGTGAGCGTTAGACCCTTTAATCACTGACTCCAAATACCAGCGGGCGCCCAAAACCAGCGTTAGGAGCCTCTAACGCTGGTTTTCACGGCTACCGCCGAACTCTAAATCTAGGCCTATGACACCAGAAATAGCCCTGTTTCCACTGGGTATCTGCAAGCTACCCAGGCATCAATGATACTTGTGCATTTACCTTTTTTCAGCTATAAAACTGTCCATCGCCAGATCATAGAAAAGAATAACCCCTCCCTCTTGGCCAGAAATAGTTAGAGCTATGGCGTATATCT